>NW_017671120.1:199716-331783 GCF_001879085.1 Nicotiana attenuata
CTACCCAAGCCCCCTTTAATTAACTGACTATGGTAATTTAATCCTAAATCAACTATAACCAATCAATCAACCCTAAATATCGAATTAAGAAGCAATTATCAATTTAAATTGAGACTAATGTCATCACAACACTGGTTCTCCATCAGAAATCAAATTAGGACAGTTATTCGAGCAGAACCAAAAAATGGAGTAAAATAAACACATTCGAAATCAACTACTGCTATGCATTTAAAATCAAATAACAATGATTGCTAAAACATAAAAACAAGAATTAGAAGAAAGAACACATACCTACTCGGATTAAGGACTCGGACAACTTTGTTGCTTGAATCCTTGAGGATTCTTGACACGTAACATACCCAATCATGTATTTTCATAAGAATCCACATGATTGAGGAAGCTACGGTCAGAAATCCCCAAGGTTCTCTAGTTAGGGTTTTGCCCGTTTTTTAGATCTAAAATTGGAGGGATTCTAGCAAGATTTGAACGATTTTGGTTGGGGATTAACGATGAGGAAGCCATGGGGACTATGGGGTGTGAATTTGGGCTGGTTTGGATAAGGTTGCGTTTTGGCCGGAACTTTGGATTTAATATTCGAGGAGTTTGGCTAGGAATTGGAAGATGATGTTATGGGGGTTGGAAAGAGGAGAGGAAGAGGAATCTGTGGTGTATTTTTGGTGTTGATTGGAGCTTCGCTGCCAGCGGCGGCGATTTCCGGCCGGCGGCGGACGGCGGTGGGACGGTGGTGGGACGGTGGGGTACGGTGGCTTATGGCGGAGACGGTGACCGGCGTTTCAGGGGTGAGTTGGTACGAGGAAGAAGGGTTATGTTTTTATTTTGTATGCAATTTTCGGACAGTTTTATTTGGTTTTTGGGAGCTAATCAGGGCCATCGGATATGGGGAGGTGAACAGTTGTAATCAAACGACGTCAAAACGACGTCGTTTTGTTATGGAGAGGACTGGACCGGGTGGGGTATTGGGCAGACTTGGGCTGGGGTGTTTTAGTTTGGGGCTACCTGATTTTGGCCCAAATGTGGTCTCTACTTAAGACCATTTTTAATTTTTCTCTTTTCTTTTCCCCTCTTTTTCTTTTTTTTGTATTTTTCTTTTGTATTTATTTATTTTTCTGATTTTTATAAAATGCCTAAACAAAGCAAAGACCTAATTAAGCTATTTTAATTCCTAAAATTGCTTGTAACCCTATTCGACACAAATGCAAAAACTAGTAATGCAAAAGACTATTTTCTTGCAATTTCTTTGTATTTTATTCTAAGACTAATTAATATTAAAATTGTGAAATTAAATCCCTAAATGCTAATGCATATTTTGGTATTTTTTATGGATTAAATGCATAAAATGAATGCAACAATTACCAAAGAATGCTACGAAACTCACACAAAATTATAAAATATTAGAAAAACTATTTTGAAATTTGGGAATTACTGCTTAGGGCAAAAATCACCTGCTCACATATATCAGGGAGATCGTCCGTTTGCATGGTATTCCAGTTTCTATCATTTCAGACAGAGGTACTCAATTTACATCGCGATTCTGGAGAGCCGTGCAGCAGGAGTTAGGCACTCGGGTGGAGTTGAGCACAGCATTTCACCCCCAGACGGACGGACAGTCCGAGCGCACTATCCAGATTCTTGAGGATATGCTCCGTGCATGTGTGATTGAGTCCGGAGGATCTTGGGATCATTTCTTGCCACCGGCGGAGTTTGCTTACAATAACAGCTATCAGTCCAGCATTCAGATGGCGACGTATGAGGCTTTATATGGTAGGAGGTGCAGATCTCCGGTGGGTTGGTTTGAGCCAGGTGAGGCCAGGCTATTGGGCACAGAGATGGTTCAGGAGGCATTGGAGAAGGTTAAGATGATTCAGGATAGACTCCGTATAGCCCAGTCCAGGCAGAAGAGTTCGCGGACAGGAAGGTCCGTGATGTTTCATATATGGTTAGTGAGCGGGTTCTTCTTCGGGTCTCGCCTATGAAGGGCGTCATGCAGTTTGGGAAGAAGGGAAAGTTGAGTTCGAGGTTTATTGGCCCTTTTGAGATCTTGAGGCGAGTTGGGGAGGTTGCCTATGAGCTTTCCTTACCTCCCAATTTGGCCGAAGTTCATCCGGTATTTCATGTTTCGATGCTCCGGAGATATCACGGTGATCCGTCGCATGTGTTGGTTTTCAGTTCAGTCCAGCTGGACAAGGATCTATCCTATGTTGAGGAGCCAGTGGCTATTTTAGACAGTCAGGTCAGGAGGTTGAGGTCAAAGAACATCGCTTCAGTGAAGGTTCAGTGGCGGGGTCAGCCGACCGAGGAGGCGACTTGGGAGACCGAGCAGGATATGTGCAGCCAGTACCCTCATCTTTTCACTACTTCAGGTATGTTCTCTATGCTCGTTCGAGGACGAACGAATGTTTAAGTGTAGAAAATGACCCGGCCGGTCGTTTTTGGAAATTTCGCCCCGATCCCCCATTAACTGTTTCCCCTAAGTTCATTTCTACTATTTTGGTTTGCCGGGACGTTCGGTGTTGAGTTTTGGAGAGTTTCGGGACACTTAGTCCTTAAATGAGAGCTTAAGAGTTGAAAAATGGTCCGTAATCAGAACATTGTGAAGACGACCTCGGAATAGAAATCTGATGGTTCCGTTAGCTCTGTTAGGTGATTTCAGGGTTGGGAGCGTGTTCGGAATGTATTTTGGAGGCTCGTAGCTCATTTAGGCTTGAAATGCCGAAGTTTGAATTTTTGAAGTTTCCGGTCCGATAGTGAGTTTTTGATCTGAGGGCCGGATTGGAATTTCGGAAGTTGCAGTAGTTCCGTCATGTCATTTGGGATGTGTGTGCAAAATTTCAGGTCATTCGGACGAGGTTCGGATAGGTTTTTGATCAAAAACGTGTTTGGTTGGAATTTGAAGTTCTTAGGCTTAAATCTTTGATTAATTCAGGTTTCCGGCGTTGTTTAGGTGTTTTCAGGATTGGTACAAGTTTGAATAAGGTATTAGGTGGTACTGGTACTTTTGGTTGAGGTCCCGGGAGTCTCGGGATGATTTCGGGTGGTTAACGGAAGAGTTTTGGAAGTTGAGAAATAGCAGCACTGCTGCTTCTGGTATCTTTCCGCTTCTGCGGCTTGGGAACCGCAGAAGCGGAGCCGCAGAAGCGGCCTTGGTCGTCGCAGAAGCGAGATCTGCCCTCCCTCTCAGGAACCGCAGAAGCGGTCGCCTTTCCGCTGAAGCGGAACCGCAGGAGCATTATGTGTCCGCAGAAGTGGACTCTGGTCCATTAAGTGAAAACCGCAGAAGCGGTTGTTTTTCCGCATATGCGGGACCGTAGAAGCGGTCCCTTGTCCGCAGAACGGAAATCCCTGGGCAGAAATAGAAATTTTGAGGGTTTGAGTTCATAAGTTACAAAAATCAACTGAGAGCTCGGTTTAAGGCAATTTTGAGTGGGATTTGAAGTGAAGATCACTGGGTAACGTTTCTTTGGTTCCTTCTTGTTATATTTCATCATTTTATAGTTAAATACACCATTGGAATTCGAATTTAGGATCAAAAATTGGAAGAAACTTCATTGACCTAATTATTGAGTTTTGAGTGGGCAATTGACCTCCGATTTGGGAGATTTTTATATGGTTAGACTCGTGAGAGTATGAGGGTTCTGAAAATGTAAAAACTATTCGATTCCGGGGCGTTGGCCTGGAGGGCATTTTGGTCATTTCACCTAATTTTATGCCGTAGCATTGAATTTATTAGCAAAACCAGGTGTTTGCGATGTTATTTACAATGTGTAATTGAATTGAATAGATTTGAGCCATTTGGAGTCGGATACTCGTGGCAAGAGCATGATTCCTAGTTGATATTGAACCGGTTCGAGGTAAGTGACTTGTCTAACTTTGTGTGGGGGACCTTTTTCCCTTAGGATATGATCTTGAATATTTAAATGCCACGTACGTGAGGTGACGAGCGCGTACTTGAGCTAATTGTTGTAAATCCGTTTCTACTTGAAGTATTTAAATTGAGCTTTCTTGTTTATTTGTTCATTTTAACTGCAAGTTTGCACCTGTGCTAGCTTAGAGACTCATGTTTAGCTGGCTTACCTGCTTATTTGCTTTAACTGTGCTATTTGTACTCCGTGAAGCATGTTAGGCTATAATTTACTACTTCGTGTCCTGATTTTTAGCATTGTTCCGAGATTTAGGAATCGTTATTGTTGTGTGATTAATTTGGGACTACGGGACGGCTTCCCGGGAGATCCCTCTGTATTTGAGATATTCTGGACTGAGGGTGCGGGATACCAAGAGATCCCTGGCACATGTGTTTCTATATATATATTGGGATACCAAGAGATCCCCGGTTTACTTATTGAGGATACCAAGAGATCCTCGGGATACTAAGAGATCCCCGACTTACTTATTGAGGATACTAAGAGATCCTCGGGATACCGAGAGATCCCCAGTGTTGATGATGAGGATACCAAGAGATCCTCGGGATACCAAGAGATCCCCCGGCTACTATTCCTTGTGAGGGCAGTTTTCCGTGTATTGTTACCTTTGCTTTCTATTACTTTTCTTCCTTATTTACCTGGTTTAGATTCTCGC
Source organism: Nicotiana attenuata (assembly GCF_001879085.1). NCBI lineage: Eukaryota > Viridiplantae > Streptophyta > Magnoliopsida > Solanales > Solanaceae > Nicotiana > Nicotiana attenuata. Next base: position 204,310 of record NW_017671120.1, read on the forward strand.
TGTAGACTTTATTTAAACTATTTCTGTTATCTCATTATTTATTATGTTATCTCAGAAGGGCCCTGACCTTCCTCGTCACTACCCAACCGAGGTTTGGCTTGGCACTTACTGAGTACCGCTGTGGTGTACTCATGCCCTTCCTGCGCATGTTTTTTATGTGCAGATCCAGGTACTTCCTCCCAGACGTATCATCCTCGTGGTGGAGAGTCCTAGCTGAGGTATATCTGCTATGTTCGCAGACCAGGAGTCTCTACTCTATTCCGGCTTTAGCAGATAGTTCCTTTTCTTTCCTTTCATGTTGTTTAGACATTCTGGTGTAGAGCAGTTTACTACATTCTATTAGCCTGTGTTTCCCGTGAGTTTCCGAATTTTGGGATTTAGTTGCAGACTTTCGCATATTTCGAGTTGTATAGGCTGAGTGGCCTTGTATACAGTTGTTATTTTCTGTATGTTCAGTTTTAATTTATTATTCCACAAATGTTAATTTGTTATTCTGCACTGTTAGGCTTACCTAGTTGTAGGAACTAGGTGCCATCACGACATGTTTCATGGAGGGTGAACTGGGGTCGTGACAAGTTGGTATCAGAGCTCTAGGTTCATAGGAGTCACGAAACACAGGCCAGTTTATTAGGGTCTCGCTGATCGGTACGGAGACGTCTGTACTTATCTATGAGGGGCTATGTAACTGTTAGGAAGAATCTTCATTTCATTTGAATTCCTCGTCGTGCGATATTTTGGACATCCATTCTAAACTTCTGACTTCTATTCTCTCACAGATGGTGAGGACACGTGCTACTCGAGATGATTAGCCACCCGCGCCCCCTACTGTAGCCGTCAGAGGCCGGGGCCGGGGGAGAGGTCGAGGACGCGCACGTGGTGCAGCCAGAGTACCTGCGCGAGCTGCCGCCGAGGTACCACCAACAGATCCAGCCGGAGCCCAGGCACCTGGCACACCTACTATTGCCACTACTACTCCAGCGCTCCGGGAGACTTTGGCTCAGTTCATGAGCATGTACACCACCTTGGCTCAGCCGGGGTTGCTTCCCCTTGCTGCAGCCACATCCCAGGCCGGGGGAGGAGCACAGACTCCCGCCGTCCGCACTCCTGAGCAGCGAGTGCAGGTTGAGCAGGTTCCCGAGATTATTCCGGCACCGCCTGCAGCACCAGTTCAGCCCGAGGATGGGTCAGCTGCTTCAGAGGACGAGCAGCGCAGGCTTGAGAGGTTCAAGAAGTATGATCCCCCAGTGTTCAGTGGATTAGCATCAGACGATGCCTTGGGATTTCTAGAGGAGTCGTCATCGTATTCTNAGGCTGAGTGGCCTTGTATACAGTTGTTATTTCCGTATGTTCAGTTTTAATTTATTATTCCACAAATGTTAATTTGTTATTCTGCACTGTTAGGCTTACCTAGTTGTAGGAACTAGGTGCCATCACGACATGTTTCATGGAGGGTGAACTGGGGTCGTGACATTATAATTATTTACTCAAATTTTATTTGAATAATATTAATATTACTACAAAATAGCGTACTCCACTATTCGACATGCACGTGCAATGTACGTGTCGAAAAACTAGTTTTGTAGTAAAAGTGACAAGTAATACGCAGGGGCGGTCCTTCCTTAAAGCAAGTAAAGCAATTGCTTTAGGCCCCACATTTATGGGGGGGCCATTTTTTTGTTACACCTAATAGATTATGTATAAGTTTAAAAAAGGTTCCGTGAAGTGAAAAAGTTTGATTTCTTTCTTTAACAAGTATAGAGAAGATTTGCAGCTGTTATGATTTCTACCAAGATAATTGCACTTGAAATGAATATCGAACCTGAATTTCGTACGAAACGTATGATATATAGGAAGTAACAATTTGATGAGGATGTTGATAATAAAATCTCAAAATCTTTCGAAAAGTCCTTTGGAGTTGATTACTTTATACATAATAGACAAGACTATTTTTTTCACTTCAAAATAGATTTGAACAATTCGAATCATATGAAAATATTTTTAATTTTCTATTTAGTGGTAAAAATTAAAATTATTAGATGATGAAAATTTGAAAAAAATATTGCCTTAATCTTGAATGTTCCTTAAAGCATAATAATCAACTCGATATTGATGGTTTAGATTTATTTTAGGAATTAAAAATATTAAGAAAAATAGTTTAATTAGAAGTAACAGTTTAATTGATATACTTAGTCAAATAAAAAAAAATTTGATTCTTTTTTCAATGCCTATATTACTTATGGAATAATGTTAATAACTCTTGTTTCCTTCGTTTTAACGGAAAGAAATTTTCAAAATTAAAATTGATAAAATCTCACCTAAGATCAACAATGTCTCAATAAAGATTAAATGAATTAGTTATATTGTCAATTAAGAAAGACTTATTAGGAGTTATTGATTATAAGAAAATTATTAATAACTTTGTATCTAAGAAATGCTAGAAAAATAGACTTCAAATAAATAAATATTTTTTTAAAAAAAAGTTAAGGCCCCTCATAAAATTTGGCTTTAAGCCACAAAACTCGTCGGGCCGCCTCCGGTATTACGGAGGTGTAATGTTAGAAGCGGATTTCACCATCAGCTAATATAGAAAGGGGACCGTGCCGTACTATTTCACAGCGCGTAAAACTGTGTGTCAGTTTAATAAGTTTGACCGTTCTCATATATTCTTTCTCCCAATTGGTTAGCAAAAAGCATTTAAGTAACGGGTTGACAATTTATGTATTTAGATCCTTTGACTTTAGGGGTCAGATCTTGTCAATTAATATACTGTGTCGGTATTTCACCTCTTAATTTTCTTTACGAGAAATTAAAAATAGTATAGTCCTCTTTCCGCCAAACAGGATAATTTGACCAATGAGAATAGAATCTTAAATTATAGAGAGGCAAGAAAGAGCCAAACAAAAATATTGTATTATTATCGGACGTTCAAGTAGCTTAATTAACCCAAGGCCTCGTGGTGATTATGCACAATTGTTCAGCGAGTGGCTTACTAAAAAAATAATTAATATTCAACAAATTGGGAGACACGGTTGGGAAATCGGACCATTATAGGAAGAGCATTACAGACAAAATGACAGTCCACTTCTATGTGTTTGATGCACTCATGAAAATTATATTCTTATTACTGTGCATATATTGTAGCTAGGTTATCGCGAAAAAGGCAACCTAGTCGAAGCAAAAGGACATTAAGATCACTCAATAAGCAAATCAACTTAATGACTCAACGACATTCTTATCTAGTAGTCGAGTAAACTGTTAAAGTATTTGAGAACATGATAGGCAATCTACAAGAATGAAGGGCTTGCAAAAATTGACTTAAATGTTGTGTAGCAAAATAAATGTCTGAATGTTCGAGTATGTAAGAAGAAGTTTAAATAGTCAAATAAGTTGCCTATTCGAATTATGATTAGGCAAATAAATCACCATAATCATGCCTAAGTTTGAAATATCTGAGAGACGTATAACAGAGAACACATCCAAACATGAAACATTAAACTCTGCAATCAAATCCATGCATGGTAAAATTCTTTTGGCAAATCATTAAACCATTAGAATCGAGAATGATCTTAGCCCAAAGAAGGTATGCAAAGTCTAAGTCCTTAATTTTAACTGCTTAATTAAGTGATATTAAGATTGTGAGAACTGGATATTTTTTTTATTCCAAGTCACGATTTCATTACCACTACATATAAATGCAAAAATTAGTGTTGAGAGGAGTAGATATATTGTATGTTTTAATAAAATAAACACATGGCATGCGTATGTTAAATAAATATTACTTATTCATAATTAATTAAAATGTAGTCTTATCTTAATTAATTAATGGTCCATGGTAAATTTTGTTGAAATTAACACGTGATTAATAGCTCTTGTACAGTTGTATTAGTTTGTTAGGAGTTAGTTGTAGAAGTTAGTGATAGTTGTAGTAGTGAAAGTCTATATATATGTGTACGGGGGTGTATGTAATTTTGGCTTCATTTTTTCAGAAAGTTAGTAATAACTGCCTTTCCCTCCACTACCTCTTCTTCTTCGATTCCTTCAGAGATCTTCTTCCACTCAACAATAGTGGAATTTAATATGGTATCAGAGCTCGAGTAGATCGATCGAGGCTAGGGATTAATCAGCTAATTCAACTTCTGAAATCATCGGTACAATTTTTTGAAGCCATTTTCTGAGAATCAGCCATGGCGAATCTGGACATCGACAATCCTCGTCATCCTCTGTATTTGCAACCTTCTGATAATCCTGGAAATGTCATCATATCGATACAGCTCAAAGGAACTAAGAACTATTCAGTCTGGAGCAAGGCGATGGTGATTGCATTGCGAGCTAAGCGCAAGCTAGGGTTCATCGATGGGAGCTGTACAAAAGCTCAATTTACAGTCGATTTGGAGGAAGAGTGGGAGCGAGTTAATGCTACTGTTCTGACATGGATTATGAACACGGTTTCACCAGATCTGGTAAATAGAATTGTATGTGCTAGTGATGCTCATGAAGTTTGGCTGGATCTGCAGGATCGTTTTGATATAGTTAATGGATCTAGGATCTACAACCTTCAACGGGAGATAGCTACCATCTCTCAAGGTACATCTAGCATTTCGGTATATCGTTCTAGATTGAAGTCACTTTGGGATGAATATAATTCCATGATTCCTTCCCTCCCTATTACGGCTGGAACTAGGGATTTTATCGAACACTTGGAGCAGCAGAAACTTTTTCAGTTCTTAATGGCCTAAATGAATCCTATAATGCAATCAGAAGCCGGATTTTACTTCAATCTCCATCACCTTCTGTTAGTCATGCCTATGCAATGTTAATAAATGAAGAAAATCTAAGAAGAGCATTTGAGACTAATTCACATATTAATGTGACAAATGAAGTGAATGATTCCACAGCTCTAATGAGTTCTAGAATAATCAATCAAAGTTTAAGAGGTTCAATAATTTGTACTGTGAGTATTGATGAAACAAAGGACACACAAGGGAAACCTATTATAAATTGGTTGGATATCCATCTGGTATCAAAGGGAAGAGATCACAGCAGTATAGGCAAGCTAACATGGTTATGAGTGATAACAGTTCTGGTAAAAATGCTGCTGCAAATGAGGATAATGCAGGGATGAATCAAGGAATGCTTAACTTCTTTACTGAATGAGCAATACAACCAGATCATGAAAATGATAAACAAGGATAAATCAGAATAACATGTAGCAAATATGGCAGGTAATGCTAATTCACAATCTCTAGAGAACCTAGCTGAATTCTGGATTGTAGATATTGGTGCAACTGACCATATGGCATCTAATAGTGAAATGTTAAAAACAATGACTGGATTACCTGACTCAAAGAGAGGTAATGTGAACCTACCAAATGGTAAGATTGTGCCTGTCATCTATAAAGGAAGTTACAAGCTTACAGATCATGATGTAATACATGATGTGTTATGTGTGCGTGACTTTAAATACAACCTATTCTTTGTGTCAAAATTAACTAAAGAGCTACAATGCTCAGTTAATTTCTTCCCAACATTTTTATGTGTTTCAGGACCTATACACTGGGAGGGTGAAGAGGATTGGTAAGGAAAAGGGTGGCCTTTATCTACTGATCCCAAAAGGGTCTAACAAGAACAAAATGGCACAAAGGATCAGCAGTTGTCTTGTAGAGGGGATGCAAGCAAACTTCACTACCTGGCATAGAAGACTTGGGCATGTGCCAGTTAAAGTCATGAAGCAGTTAGATTTACTTAAGAATAAGAAGTTTTTTGATTGTGAGCTCAATTATTGTACTGTACATCCTTTAGCTAGGCGGACAAGGAAACCATTTCCTTTAAGTAGCAACAGAGCTGAAGACATCTTTCATTTGATCCATGTAGACATTTGGGGTACATATAGAGTGCCTACATTGTTAATGATCATTCTAAGATAATTTGGATCTTCCTAATGAAATTGAAAAGTGATACTGTTGTTGTGCTAAAATCCTTTCTTAAAATGGTATATACACAGTTTGGCAAGAATGTCAAAGTATTAAGAATGACAATGGTACAGAGTTCTTTAGTCATGAATGCAAAGACTATTTGACAGATAATGGTATTTTGCATCAAAGCAGCTGTCACACACTCCACAGCAGAATGCAGTAGTGGCAAGAAGGCATAGACATGTCATGGAGGTGGTTAGGGCTTTGAGATTTCAAGGCAGCATTCCTTTGCAATTCTGAGGAGATTGTGTACTACCTGCAGCATACCTTATCAATCAACTGCCTTCTTCAATTCTAGCAGGGAAATCTCCATATGAGGTTTTCCATAAGAGATCACCTTATATGGCACACTTAAGAACTATTGGATGTTTGTGTTTTGCTATAGTGACAGAAAATGTGGACAAATTTTCTCCTAGAGCCATCACTGTTGTTCACATGGGATATTCAGTGTCTCCGAAGGGATACATATATGACTTAAGGAGAAGAAAGTTCTTTGTCAGCAGATATGTCATTTTTAAGGAAAATATTTTTCCTTTTCAACTGGGAAAGGATGATACACAACAAGATCCTATGTTCTTAGAGCTGAAACAAAGAGAAGAAGGCCACTCCTTGCATCAACAACAACCACATGTGTCAGGATAAGGATATGATGCAGCCAACCAAGATATTGAGCATGATCATGAATTGATGCAGCAAGGGAACAACTTCATAGGAGTTGATCCAGATCATAATGAACAGGTACCAGATGTTGAAGTTGATCATGATGTGCATATACCAGTTAATGAAGTCACTGAGGAAGTTCAAGCTGCACAACTCAGAAGATCCAGTAGAGGTTCCAAACCACTTATTTGGATGAAAGACTATGTCTGTTCACTCAATGGGGCATCCTCATCCACCTGAACATATCCAATATCCAACTATCTGAACTATAGTGCCTTGTCAGCTACTTATCAATCTTACTTGACTGCTACCTCACAGGAAACAGAACCTACATCATACACAGAAACCATGAAGGACCCAAGATGGGTTGAAGCCAAGTAGGCAGAAGTGGATTCCTTTGTTCTGGACAACACTTGAGAGATAGTTGATATTCCTAAAGGTAAGGTGCCTATTGGGTGCAAATGGGTGTACAAAATTAAGTACAGGTCCAATGGAGAAGTTAGGAGATTCAAAGAAAGACTTGTTGCCAAGGGATACAGCCAACAAGAAGGTCGGACTATCAGAAGACCTTTTCTCCAGTTGTTAAAATGGTCACAGTGAGAGCAGTCATTGCATTGGCTGCTATGCATCAATGGCCATTTTTTCAAATAGATGTCTACAATGCATTTCTTCAAGGTGATCTTGAAGAAGAAGTTTACATGCAGTTACCACCTGGTTTTAGTAGCCAAGGGGTGGATTCTAAGGGCTACAGGTTGCTTAAATCACTCTATGGACTTAAGCAAGCATCAAGACAATGGAACTTGAAGCTTACAGAGGCTCTATTAGCAGCAGGCTTTATGAAAAGCAAACATGATTATTCCTTGTTCATCAAAGAGGAGAATGGAAAGCAGGTTATTCTACTTGTATATGTTTATGATCTTCTCATCACAGGCAATGACACTACAATGATTCAAGAGGCAAAGATCACACTACACAAGGCTTTCAAGATCAAAGGCCTAGGAAACTTGAAATATTTTCTAGGCATTGAAGTGTGCAGGTTTGCAAAGGGAATTCTTCTATGTCAAAGGAAATATGCTCTAGAACTTATAGCAGAACTGGGATTGTCTGGTGCTAAGCCTGCCATTACACTAATGGACCAAAACAAAAGACTTACAACTGTTGAGGATGATGAACATTGTCACTTGGATCATGATCGAACACTGGTAGATGTGAGCGGCTATCAGATGTTGATTGGAAAGCTTTTATGCTTAACCTTGACAAGACCTGACATTGCCTATAGTATGCAAACTCTGAGTCAACTTATGCAAGCTCCCAAGCAGTCTCATCTGGAAGCAGCATACAGAGTAGTGAGGTATGTGAAGAATGAGCCTGGGCTTGGAATTCTTATGAATGCAGCTGGGGACATGACCCTTAGTGCATATTATGATGCAGACTGGGCAAGTTGTCCTAACTCCAGAAAGTCAGTCACTGGATACCTTGTGAAGTTTGGTGGATCACTGATATCTTGGAAATCTAAGAAGCAGATCACAGTGGCGAGGAGTTCAGCATAATCTGAGTATAGAAGCATGGCCTTGACTGTGTCTGAGTTGATCTGGTTGGTAGGAACGTTCAGAGAACTGGGAATAAAGATTTTGACTCCAATTCAACTTCACACAAACAGCAAAGCAGCTATGTAGATAGCCAATAACCCAGTGTTTCATGAAAGAACGAAACATATAGAAATAGATTGTCATTTCGTAAGGGAAAAGGTGCAACAAGGATTGATACATCCAACATATGTGCCAATAGAAGAACAGGAAGCAGATTTGCTCACTAAAGGACTAGGAACTGCTCAACACTATCATTTAATGTCCAAGCTAGGTGTTTTGAACATTTTCACCACACCTAGCTTGAAGGGGGGTGTTGAAATTAACACGTGATTAATAGCTCTTGTACAGTTGTATTAGTTTGTTAGGAGTTAGTTGTAGAAGTTAGTGATAGTTGTAGTAGTGAAAGTCTATATATATGTGTATAGACTTTCAGAAAGTGCATGTAATTTTAGCTTCATTTTTTCAGAAAGTTAGTTATAACTGCCTTTCCCTCCATTGCCCCTTCTTCTTCGATTCCTTTAGCGAGCTTCTTCAACTCAACAATGGTGGAATTTAATAAATTTAACTCGGTCTAGTACATACTACATAGATAAAATGCAGACTTTTATCGAGAAAGAGGTGGAGTGGCTGGTTCTGTAGTGTGTATGATACATTTGAATTGATTCCATATAGTTGCAAGCAATCTCTTCTTTTTATCTTTTAAGGAAATCATTATCTAAAAGTACTAACCGTTTCCTAAATCGTGTCTTATTTAACATCTCAATTCTGGTCTAGACAGATACTTAAAATAGTAAAATAGAAGAATTATTCAGTGTTTAATATGAAGATATTAGGTCTTAATTATGTTCTGAGTACTATTATTAAATTTGTAGAATAAAATAGAAAAATATTTATAAACGAATAAAATAAGAGTATTATACAACTTTTTACAAAATATAATATGAGTAAATTTTATAATTTTCGAAAAGAAAGTTATTTTAACAGGTAAAGAAAAAGAAAAATAAGGTTGAGTAAATGTGGAGTTTGTTTCAGTTTGCAGTAAAAGGTTAAATTGGTCGGTGAAATGAGTTCAATATTCAATCAAAACGCGCCAAGTGACAGTACCGAATGAGACAAATTTAATATCAGTGTTTCAAGAATCTGATTAAAATATTAAAAACACCACAAAAAAAAAAAAAAAGGTAAGAGAAAATTAGTCTTAAAGAATTTGCAAGTAATAAAAAGATCCAAGAAAGGGGTGTCGCAATTGTCACTACCAACCAATCCCCTCATTGTTCAAATTAATTCTCTTATCTCCTACATACATATAATGCTCCCACCTCATCAGCACTTCACTCTTATAAAACCAACTTTCACCCAATCTTCTTTTTTCTTCTTCTTACTTATAATAAAAGAAAATGGATTGCTGAAATTCTCAAGTATTTCGTACTAGCTTGAAAATGAGCATAATGCTTCTTAAATCTATATTCTCTTCTTCTCTTTTCCTAGTTTTCTTCATAGTTCACTGTTTAGCAGCTACTAATTCCAAGTCCAAGCTCCATCCAGCAGAAGGTAATTATAAAGTACTTGTCTAATTTTGTCTACATATATATTCCTACTTTGTAAAATATTAGTATCTGGTTTTTCAATTCACCTTGGGTTCATTTTTGGTTGTATATATGCAGTGAAAGCATTGAAAGAGATAGCCAAAAAGCTTGGGAAAAGAGATTGGGACTTTAACAAAGATCCTTGCAGTGGAGAAGGGAATTGGAGTGTTGCAGTTATTGTTAAAGGAATTGAGAGTTCTGTTGCTTGTGATTGCTCTTTTAACAACAATTCTACCTGCCATATTACCTCCATGTATGTATAACATCCTCTCTATCTAATTTGTTTTCGAACAAACATAATAAAATCTGCACGAAGGGGGTCTCCCAGCAACGGTCAAGTTGTCTCCATGTGACCTATAGTTCACAGGTTCGAGCTGTGGAATTAGCCATTGATAATACTTGTATTAGGGTAGGCTGACTATCATTGTACTCCCTTGGGATGCAGCCTTTCCCTGAATCCTGCATGAACACGGGATACTTCGTGCACCAGACTGCATTTTTTTTTTGTTAATAATAAAATCTGCAAATGTTTTATATTTTTTGGCAAAATAAGAAGATTGAGATTAAGGGAGTTGTTCTTGTTTCTAAGTTTGAAAGGCTGAGACTTTGATTGAATCTGTACATTTGTTTTGATCCTGCTAATTCTACAGTGGCACACCTTTTGCGAATAGGAAATGAAATGAATGTGTTCCCTTTAAGTAACACTTACTTCTATGGTTCACTCAAAATTGAGTCAACGTCTTATTTGGCTGTCCAGTCCAGCCTGTAATGAGGTGTCAGCGGACCCATGAGCTTAAGTAAGCCACCCTTCTATGTTGCTCCCTCCGTTCCAATTTATGTGAACCTGTTTGACTGGATACGGAATTTAAGAAAAAATAAAGAGTTTTGGAATTTGTGGTCCTAAATAAGTCAAAAAGGGGCCAGAGTATTTGTTTAGTTATAAAAGCTTCTCATTAAGGGTAGAATTGTAAGTTTAAGCAAAATTGTTACCAAATTTAGAAAGGGGTCATTCTTTTTGGAACGGACTAAAAAGAAAATAGGTTCCCATAAATTGGAATAGAGGGAGTAGTAAATTTCAAAAAACTTAGAGATATTTCAAATTTTCAATTTTTTCCAATAAGTGTTTTCAAAAAATACTATTTCGAGAAAAATTTAACTTACATACGTTGACACCGTAAAATTATTTAGAGTTCCAAGTTTTGTAATTCAGACTACCAATTTTATTATTATGGACAATTATATGTTAGATGAGGTGAAAGTGCAAGAGTATTCTTCCACACTGGTAGTTTGGTATAAGAGATTAGTATAATAATTCCAGAATAAAATTTGAGATTATATTTATTTCATGTTTGGTCATAAGTATTAGCTAATTCCAGAACAAATTTTACACTAAAATGGTGGGATTAGCTATTCAATATAGAAGGCGAGATAGTTAATTCCATGAGATATCTAACCCATGCCAGTTTATCCCGCCATTATACCAAACCACCCCTAGTGTATTGAAGTTGAACTTTCTCAAAAACCTACCAAATAAACAACATTGTATACTTCCACTTTGTCTCGATTAAGCTATGTAAAATTTCATTTAGCCCATCTATGTTGAACTTACATGCAAATTTAATGCAATGTCACTAGTCGAAAGCAGCTAAACACCAAATTTTATATGCCACAGAGCTCTGAAAGCACAGAATATTTCAGCCAATGTTCCACCAGAATTCGCCCAACTTCGCCATCTTAAGCAATTGTAAGTCCTCGTTACAACATTACTTAATAGACTTTATCCTTTGATTCAAAACTTAGAATCTGCACTAATCCAACAAAATTATGATTATGCAGGGACCTCAGTCGTAATTATCTCAATGGTTCAATCCCGTCTCAGTGGGCGTCACTGCGCTTGCTTGACCTGTATTAACTATTTTCATTTACTGCTTAGTTTTTTATTCTGGTTTATAATAGGCTGTTTGGCATGTAAACACTTGTTTTAAAATTTGCAGCTCTATTATGGGAAACCACTTGTCTGGTCCATTTCCAAAAGTACTCACCAGAATCCCTACGCTTAGGAACCTGTAAGATCGGATCTTTTTTGATTCCTACTAGTCATTTATACTGTTGCATTTAATTTGTGCTGAAATGTGTTATTTCAATCTGTTTTACATTGAGTTTAAGTTCTATTCACTAACTGTATAAAGTATTTTACACAATTAGGTCCTATAAGGTAATTACAAGTAAATTTTTCTGATAAATATAATTAGTAACCTGGCACCCAAAGGTGTAGCCTAGTGGTCGATGAAGTGACCGGAGAACCATGTGTTCTCTAGTTCAAATCTCAATGGAGACAAAAATATTAGGTTTCCTCCCATCTGTATAAGCCTTGATGGAGAGAGTTACCCGATACCTGTACTAGTGGGAGGTAGCAGGTACTCGATAAAATTAGTCCAGGTGCGCACAAGTTGTTATAATGTCGGTGTATATAATTTAAAATCCTTTACTATTTGAGTCAAGTGATTCCTAGATTGAACATCTTAAACTATAATGTGATACTGGAGTGATAGTCATGATATGGTGGTGTAGAAAAAAGGTCCCAATATGTCATGTCTCTGTGTGTGCAGTTCTTTTAAATTTCTTTTCCTATAGCATTTTATTTCAAAAGCAAACTGCTGCTCTGACAAGAAGTTATGATCGGACTCTGTGAGAGTTAAAATACTTCTTCTATCATCATCAAATTTTGTATAAGATAAGTTGATTGAAGAAGTTTTATTTAATTAATATTGATTGTCAATACAGGAGTATTGAAGGAAACAGATTTTCAGGATCAATTCCTCCAGAAATTGGCAACTTGGTTCATATGGAAAAGCTGTAATTCTTTTTTTTCCCTATTTTATTTATACATGTTCTTTTTTTTGTTCTGGTTTTCGTTAATCATTTTCACGTTTTTTTAATGGCTTAATGCATCTCTACCTTAATTTTCAGTGTGTTGTCATCAAATGAATTCACCGGAGCTTTGCCACCCACATTAGCCAAGCTAACCAACTTAACTGATTTGTGAGTTTACAGTTCAAATTCTCTCTCATTTGCCCATTTGCTCATTCTTTCTTTCCTTTGTGATGGATGATCACTTAATTAACCTTCTTCTCTTTGAGTTTTCTTTTGATTGCGGTTATAGCACTACCTTCTATTACTAACTGTCCATTTCTTCCACTGATTCCGCTAAAATATCCTTGAGGATCTTAAGTTGACATTTCATTTTATAACTATTTTTGTTCCGCAATTTGTTCCTTTGTAATCAAATTCAACAACTAACTCATCGTATGCTATGTTGTTTGGTGATATTAGGAGGATAAGTGACAACAATTTTACTGGAAAGATACCAAAATTTATCAGCAACTGGACAAAAATTGAGAAACTGTAAGCTTTCTCTTTCCCCTACTTCTCAGTACTAGGTTCTAGCTTCTCAGGAATATTAGAAGGCAAAACTCCAAATTTTCCTGCATATTTCAGTTGTTGCTCTGATCTCATGAACTTTCAATGTTACTCTAATTTTTGCAGACATATACAAGGCTGTTCTCTTGAGGGTCCTATCCCTTCTGCTATATCTTCCCTGACAAGCTTAGTTGATTTGTAAGAAAATGCGAAACTCATTTCGTGTTTATCTGTTGTTGCTTTGAGAAGTAAACTAATTAATTCTTTTTTTCTTTGATAAATTTCAGAAGGATCAGTGACCTAAAAAGTGGACAATCTGGTTTTCCACCATTAGATAATCTAGAATCCATGAAAGTACTGTGAGTTTCTTGAGTTTCTTTACTTCTTCTTCCTCTACTGGACTGCTTGGAGGATATTCCATTTCAATAATTTGGTAGCAATTCCCGATCAAAGATTCTTAATTGCTCTTGTGCAATGCAGAATTCTAAGGAAGTGCTTAATTCATGGTGAGATTCCTGAATATATTGGGGACATGAAGAAATTGAAGACACTGTAAGTTTTAAGAATTTCAATAATTTTTTTCGATTGAGTTCTCCTGCTTATTGAAACCTTTTCTTTGGGGAAGGGAGATGTTTCTGGCAGTACCCTGAAGAGGCAAATGCTGAAGATATCGCACCTCACTATTCTTTGTGTATGGAGGAAACATGTTGTGATTAGTCAAAATTAAAAACAGCATTCAAAGATGTTATTTTCCAGGAAATGGGCTGGGGTAGCGGAGTATCTTAAATGTCTAACTATTAGGATATTGTCACACTGAACCAATGAGTTATTCTATACTTTGTTCTATTAAATGTCTTACATAGATCGAATGAGGTGCACAAAATAATGACTGTCGCCTTCTTTTAATTTTAACTGTGACAATATCTTTTGATTAGTATCTTCAGGGAAAGAAAAATGTCTATCTGTTTTCATGCTATATACACATTCTTTAAGATTCTGAAATTGTTCAGCTGAGATTTGTTTTGCCATGGAACTTACTATTATTTGCTTTGTGAATTTAGGGACCTTAGTTTTAACAGCTTGTCTGGTGAGATCCCGTCATCTTTTGCACAACTATCCAAAGTAGATTTTATGTAAGTGGATATTCTTCAGTTATCCTTGTTTCTTTCTAGCCATATGCTTATCAACGTTAGGCTTACATTTTTCTCTTCTTTTATTCTTCTGGTACTTTGCAGGTATTTGACAGGAAACAAACTTACTGGACCTGTTCCTGGGTGGATTTTATCAAGAAATAAGAATGTGTATGCTGTTTTCTCAACTTAGTTCCTATAAATTTGCAATCAGTTCCCAATTGGCAATTGCTGTATAAAAATTTGTTTGTGACCTGCATGCCTTTTGTGCAAATAGTGGCTTATATTGAGTATATCATTGCCAAAGAAGAATCGCGAAAAGAAAATAAATAGATAGAATAGATTATTGCCAAGCTTCAAACTCAATCCAGGAAGAAGTTATTATTGTTATTATTGTCGACTTCCTAAACTTTCGTTTTAATTTGGTCGTTTGTTTGCCTCACAGAGATGTTTCATATAACAATTTTACATGGGAAACAACAGCACCTATCGAATGCCCGCGTGGAAGTGTGTAAGTTATCTGATAAAATTGGTTATTCTTCATCTGACTTATTTGTTTGCAGTAATTTCTAACAATAAAACAATTTATCCAGAAACTTGGTGGAGAGCTATTCTGCGTTGGGAAAAGAATCGTAAGACCAATGTGCCTATGTCTCATTTATCTGTTGCAGTGATCCTTCAGAGGAAACTATTGTTTTCTCGAGTTTTCCTATAACATTTGATTTATGATATAGAACTTATTCTAAGCACACTAACGACTTTTTGTTTTGTCTTCTGTATAGCAGAAACAAATTTCATCCTTGCCTGAAGCATGATTTCCCTTGTTCGGAACCAACAAATAAGCGTAAGTAGAGTTTTAGGAGTTCATTACCTGATTGATAGCAAAACAAAACCTTTGTCTCCTGTCAGATAAATAGGTGGACTTGTAGTGTGAGGTCAGCTGTTGGTAGAAAATATAAAAGTGAAACAACATTATCATTTGAGTTTTACATAAACTTGACTAGCAGGCTGAAGGGACGAAAGCTTATGGCTGTTGGATCAATAAAGAAGTATCTTCTTTTGTGAATTGAAAAAGATCTATGTATAATAACTTTCCATTTGCTTACAATTTATCTACTTAGGTGTATGGAAAAATAAAGGAACTAATCATAGCGATATCCAGTTACATAAATTCAGGAATTCTAAGACTGAGAATCCAATAACCGTATTACTGTCTTCTGATCTGTCCATATATTTTTCTGCTGAACTTTCATTAAGGATTCCATTGTTTACTGGTGAGCAGAACAGTATTCTTTGTACATCAATTGTGGAGGCAAGGAAGTATCGATCAAGAATACAAGCCGCAAAACATATGAAGCTGATTTAGAAGCCAGAGGTGCTTCTATGTATTATTCAAGACATAACTGGGCATTTAGCAGCACAGGAAATTTCATGGACAATGACGTTGATTCTGATGTCTATATCGACACCAATGTCTCTGCCCTGCTTAATGTCAAGGCTCAAGAAGTGGAACTATACAAAACTGCACGTGCATCTCCCCTCTCCCTCACATATTATGGACAGTGTCTAATGAATGGAAACTATACTGTCAAGCTCCATTTTGCGGAGATACTATTCACAAATGATACTTCATTCAACAGTCTTGGAGAGCGGATATTTGATGTCTACTTGCAGGTAAATTTCATAGACAGGAGGGAAATGAAATGATGAATTTCATGTTTGCTGCTACCAGTGTATTTATTCTGTCTTCTTGAGACAGGACGATTTGGTGTTGAAGGACTTTAACATTGCAAAAGAAGCTGGTGGCCCGGCTAAGCCCATTGTGAAGACTTTCACTGCAGCTGTGACAAGCCACACACTGAAGATCCATTTTTACTGGGCAGGAAAGGGGACTACAGGAATTCCCGTTAGAGGGGTTTATGGTCCTCTAATTTCAGCTATATCAGTGGATCCTAGTATGTACCTTTACTCTCTTCAAGTTTACAGTTATCTTGCTAACAGTTGCATATACGAATCCTATTTACTGAATGCCATAGGGGGCATATATCAAGGCTTATAAAAGGTATTTAGGTTGTTTTGAATGGAATAACCAATTCGCACACTGGTAAAATTTCAGCTTGTTATGTGCTTTGTTATTAGAGAGCATAAGGCTTACCTTTTTAAGGGTCTGTAACCATCTAACTGTCATATGTTAGTGTATTTGCACTGGAACCTAAAAAGGTTGTCATATACCCTTAAGTTGCATGATGCATTTTGAGTTCAGTGAGGGGGCCTCTTATACGTCCCCAATTCAGTTCCTTAATCTTGTTTGGTAGTGGAAGCATCCGGATTTATACTACGATTTACTAGAAAAGTGTTTCAAATCGCATATGCAAGTCAGACTGGCTTGCCAAAATCATCAAAAGTCTTGAGATGTCACATTCTTTTCCTTCTCCATGCAGATTTTACACCTCCTTTGCCTGCCGCTCAACAGAGTAAAATTCATGTTGGCATATTGGCTGGGGCAATAGCTGGATCGGTGTTTCTTTTCCTTCTTATCACTGGGATCTTGTATAAGAGAGGTTGTCTTGGAGATAAAGTATCTGCTGATAAAGGTAAATAACTATTGGAATTTTTCTTTTGAAAGTTCTATCATAGTATCATTTACATCCCGTTTTATTTGACCTTCCTATTGGAGGGTTAACAAAAATGTTCTTTGGCCTTCTCTGTACCGAGCATGCCATTCATGTCAAATCATTTGACTGCAACCTTCTTTTATTGAGACTGTTAACCTACCGCAACTCTCCTCCATTATCCTCCTTTGATAATTTGACCATTATCCTGTTAACTCTGTTTATCAAATCATTTTGAGTTCAGTGGTTGTTTATCTTGTTTCCAGATACTTTCTAACTACAATTGGATGTTCTTGGGTACACAACCAAAATAAATATGGATGGGTACATGTGATGGCTAGACACCCAGACATGCACCTACTGGCACACACAACAAAGAATATAATGCTTTTGTACAATATCTTAAGTTAAATGCTAAGCTATATGAATAGTTCTAGCTATTATTTTACTTCTTACCAAAGTATATCACCTATATACTTGAAGTTATTCTTTACATTCTTTTGACTCGTTCATCTCATCAATCAATTTAGGTTTCAGAATCATTAACGGTCTGAAGAACTTGACCAGGTCCTATATGAACCTCGAAAGAGACACAGTAGTGTTATAGCCATTAGCTCCCACTGAGATACTTTTCCTCTTTGAACAGAACTTCAAGGACTGGATCTACAAGCTGGACTATTTACTCTCAGACAGATTAAAGCTGCGACAAAGAATTTTGACCCAGCAAATAAGATAGGGGAAGGTGGTTTTGGTTCAGTTTATAAGGTAATCATCTCTCCCACAATATATTAGATCAACCAAGGTGTACTATCTCCGGTAAAATTAGCATGTCATGGCTATGCAATATAGGATTCAATCTATTGTCATCTTGCTAGCTTAAGTTGACCATAAGCTGCTCAACTGTGTTTTGAGTCATGATTCTTTTATACAGGGTCTATTATCTGATGGAACAGTAATCGCAGTGAAGCAACTTTCTTCAAAGTCAAAACAAGGAACTAGAGAATTTTTGAATGAAGTAGGCATGATATCTGCAGTACAACATCCAAATCTCGTAAAGCTTTATGGATGTTGCATTCAAGGAAATCAATTATTGCTAGTGTACGAGTACATGGAAAATAACTGTGTATCTCGTGCTCTTTTTGGTAAATACTTCCATACTGTGATCAACCAAAATATGTCTGCTGCTTATGCACTTGACATTGTTTATCTTACTGTGCTGATCTATTCTTACTTTTCTTTTCTTCTGTCTTTCTCGTACATTAGGCAAAGGACCAATCTGCAAAATGAAATTAGACTGGCCAACACGAAGGAAAATTTGCCTAGGAATTGCAAGAGGTTTAGCATACCTTCATGAGGAGTCAAGCATGAAGATAGTCCACAGAGATATCAAGACCAGTAATATTTTGCTTGACAAGGACTTCAATCCTAAAATATCAGATTTTGGCTTGGCGAAGCTACATGAGGATGATAATACCCATATTAGTACGCGGATTGCAGGAACTGTGTAAGTATGATGAAATCAGTTCCTCTTCTTCCACTACCATTAGAACGACCTTTGGTTGATACGAATTCTGAGAAAATGGTTTGACATTTAATTCTCTCATGTATTTTGAAACAATCATGGTACTGTTCTCATCACACAGCAATTTTGCAGGTATAATCTCCTAAAAGTAAAACAAGCCAAGAACCTCTTACTTACCTAGAGAAATATAGTTTTTTCCCAGATATTAAACAGCGTTTATATAGTAATATAAAACTTTATCAGTGTAAATCCACCTCTTTCCCTACCATGTAACTCCTTGGTTTACTAATTGTTAGCACCATGACATCTCACTTACTTTAATCGTAATTTCATTTTGGAATTCAAAAGAGCTATTAGTGAACTTAGAAACACCAGATATCTTATTGCTACTTCAAATCTTAAGAAATGTGGAGGTTGCTTATGTCAGAATTCTTTTTAAATTAGCAAGTAGTTGTATTAATGACGATGAAACCAAGATATGATATGTTGGAACTTCTTCGGTTATTTGATGATGCAGGGGTTACATGGCTCCAGAATATGCGATGCGTGGCTACTTAACTAGTAAAGCAGATATTTACAGCTATGGAGTTGTTGCATTGGAGATCGTTAGTGGGAAAAGCAATACAAATTATAGGCCAGCGGAAGATTGTGTTTATCTTCTTGACTGGGTAACTCTTATTTCCCTCTTAAGATTGAATATTTGTTCTTCCATCATCCTTTAAAAGGACTTCCCCTTCTATTTTCATGTAAACCAGAACATCTAGTAATGGCATGTTATTATTGTTCCCTACATCAACTTTTACATTCAGACTCGAAGAACTCTCAAAATTTGCTTAGCATGTTATATTTTCCCAGTGCATTAACTGTTCTTAATTATGATCTGTTTGGATTAGGCTTATGTTATGCAAGAGCGCGGGAGTATATTGGAATTGGTTGATCCAGATTTAGGTTCCAACTACTCAGCACAAGAAGCAATGGTGGTACTAAATGTTGCACTTTCATGCACTAATGCATCTCCAACACTTAGACCAACAATGTCTCAAGTGGTAAGCATGCTCGAAGGCCAAACTCTCTTTCAAGATGTCCTCTCTGATCCAGGCATTTCAACAACCGGTTCAGGATTCAGATCGATGAGAAGTCACTTCTGGCAGACTCAAAGCCTGTCAACTGATGGTACGCGTACTGATTCCACTGTCTCAATTGGAGATGGAGAAGAAACTGGTATACTTCAAAGAGTTGAATCTTCTGTACTATCTAATAAGTAAACAAAATGTCCGTTTAACACATGTAAGTGTACATATGAACATTTAAATGTAGAATTAATCATAACTTTATCCAAAGAGCTGCAGCTTGAATCTTCATACCAGTCTTAAACAACTAATAGAATCTTTGCTAAACTGAAGGAGCCTCCGAAAGTCACATATTAAAAAAATGACATTATGTCATGGTAATGAACATAATTCAAGAAACTAAAGAGGCCTTTATTTAGATCAAAGGGTCAACTAAAATTTTACAACAAATAGGCAAACGAATTTATTTGAATTGTGAAATGAATTGATGAAATGAGTTGAACATCTAATCTAAACCTTACTGAAGTGACATATAAAGCAGCTCTTTATCTTTTGTAAGATAGGAAGCTGAATCACTATGAAAGAAATTCATAAGATATATTATTCCTGTTTTGAAACTCCAAAAAGAATATGTTGGATATGTTTTACCAATATGGTTTACTAAGTTGAAGATTAAATATTGCATGATTATTGGCAAAGGACCTTATGAAAGGTTCACCACTGTAATATGAGAGGGGCCGCTTACTACTACCAAGTACCAACCTCATCCTAATAAAATTGCCTTATGATAATTTTGGACATCATTACTTATAGTTCTACTTTTTTTCTTTTTTGATACGTTAGAAAATACTAAATAGAAATATTAAAATCTCATGTAAGTTACATTGCTTAAATCTGCCAGAAACAAAAACTCCACCTCTTTTTTCGCCTCTTCTCATACTAGTAGACCTTTTTTATGTCTGTGATCTTCATTTGCGAGAAAGTCTGCATATTTGTTTGTCTCTCTCTAGATGAGTATGATATTTTTCTTGTTGGCTTCAAACCATTGCATCTGCCATCAATATATTGTGTGTCATCTTCTTTGATAAGCTTAACAACAAATAGATAGTCCGTTGTCACTCCTTCAAATGAGATAAGTGGCTTACTAATCAGTTATAACTTGGATGTCCCTTTTTTTCGACTTGCATCCAACACTATCAATGTCACCGATACCAGATAGACAACCAACCACATCGACAATATCAATTGAAAGAAGTAGTCATTTCACATAATCAGTATACCTGATAACAAGGTGTTTGTTCAACCTTGAGTCGATCATTTTATAAACTGAAATCCATTAATAGGAATATTAAAAATATCTTCTCGTTGTTTCTGGAGCGCAGTTGTCAGGGAAAAAGAAATTTTAAGAGTACTTGTCACTCGTCTATATTCATTTGCTATAGCGACTGATCTGCGTGTGCTAGTTATTGTTGCTAACTTGGTCGACTTTTCAGTGAGTACTTTATGTTTTCCACCACTTGCTCATCCTTTTGCTGGATAAATTGTCATTTGATGCAATAATCGACTGATGTAGTGGATTCTCTATTTGTGTGCAACTCTCAGCATTTGGAATTTCCTTTTACTTACAATTAAACTTCGGAATGATCTTTGTTAAGATTGACCTAAAAAAAGATTAACAAATAGTACTACTTTAGTATAAATTGGTAACTATTAACGAACTTAGCCTGGTACAGTTTCCGTCTCTGTGGAAAAATGACGAAATACATTCTGTAAGGTCCATTTCGATATATATATTTCTTTTTTAAATTAGGAGCACTGATGAGCGGAATTTGTTTGTAGTATAAGCAGGACCTTATAGTTTTTGATCAATCTGCCTCAGATGCAGTTTTAGCTATCTTGCTTGTAAACTTCCAAATCGTCAGCACAAAGCACAATGAATTTAATTATTCTATTCTCACTCGGAAAAGGCAACACTATCTCATGGTCTGCTGAGCTTACTTCTCTGCCCAGATTCACATTAAGTGAAAGAAAGAAAAATTACCAGGGCAACCATAAACACTGATTTAACAATAACACTTGCATAGAATATGTACGGTTTCACCGCATCAATATCTATTGAAAGCCCAAAACATTCAACAACTGAAGCTCGAAGTCGCTCAAAGAATAACCACGGATGATGTCCTTAATGCGAAGCTCAGGCGCCAATGTTCTCAATCACAGCACCTTTGTCCATCCTCTTCACAATACCGGCAATAACCTGAAACATAGGATTCCAAAACAAGCACTTGCTGAAGTAATGAGACCATTGGTTATAAAGCCATAAGCTGCCTCTCTGACCATAGTGATTTTTAAATCAAAGTCGCCTAAGCAGGTATAGCAGTTAACTGAAGATTTATGAGTTTTATGAGTCTCACCTTTCCAGGTCCTAATTCATAGCTCTTCTTTAGCCCTTTTGTTAGGAGGGTTTTCACTGTGGTCTCCCATTGAACAGGTGAAGTCACCTGAATAACTCAAACACGGCAAATCAACATTCGCAGATTGTGTCTATCCATAATTAATTAACTTAATGCAGTGATATACTGTTTGTGTCCTTACCTGGCGAGCTAATATTTTCTTAATTGTGTCTGGATCTGCATGTGGTTGCGCATCAACATTTGATATTACTGGTATTCTGGGAGTTCTGATCTCTGTTGCACCTAGAGCAGCTTCTAATCTTGAGACAGCTGGATTCATAAAACTTGTATGGAAAGCACCAGCAACAGCTAGACGTACCTGGAACAATCAAAATCCAATATTAAGATGCGAACACCATAGGCAGTTGGCAGACAAAACTACAGCATTTGGAGAGAAAGGAAATACCGTCATTCGAGCTTTGAATGATTTTGCTTTTGCTTCTACCACTTCCACTCCTTTAAGACCTCCGGAGACTGCATAATTTCCCTACAAAAATATACAATGTCAACAACAAAACTGGAAAATGCTTAGCCAGGTGCAATATTGCAAAATGTATAATAAATATGGAATTTAGTCTGGTTATAGAGCATTTGAAAAAACTCACAGTGCACAAGAAATTTGCAATCTGAACTTTGTTTGCTTCATCAACTTCCTCATTAGCTGCATCACACAGTTTTTGTACCTTCTCGGAGTCCAGTCCAATTATACTAACCATTGCACTTTTTGCAGCATCAGCAGCGTCCTGAAGGTAAGGGAAAGAGTAGGTATTTTTAGAGTTCCATGCAAGATAAATATTTTTTTATCATTGGATTGTTGAACATTACCTGCATAGCTTCTCCTCTTAGCTTGACCAGCTTAAGCCCATCCTCGAAACTGGCGGAGGCATAGATCAATGGGGACAATAATGAAATTTAAGTAATTGCATATTAAAGAGTGGTAAACACTGAAGGATAAAAAAGTAACATCTAATACATAAGCAACTCCTAATGTATGTCTTTCCATAAGGTTATGCAGGGTAGCAACCTGAAAGCTCCTGCAAACGCCAGAGCAGTGTATTCGCCCAAGCTTAGACCACATGTGACATCAACAGTATCAATTATTTGCTGACCGCCCTCACGAGCACGGAGTATCTCTACCGCAGCTAAGCTAGTGACATAGATAGCTGGCTGGGAATAAGTAAGTTATGAGCTAGTCAAAAATTGATGTTAAAGTTATATCCTATTGTTATCACAAAGATCATCCATAAAATCATCTCCGGGAGGAGCAAAGCAAAAAACAAAGGCATGCATTAACAGCAAAATATGCATACATTACAGAAGCCTTCTACTTTTCCTTTTTCTGCATATTGTTTAGGGAATCAATATGTTGTAACTATTAGGAAGTCATTTTATAAAACCTCAATACCAAACAGGATATGTGGAGCAAAACAAAAGGAAAATGAGAAAATGATTAATGAAAGAATACCTGACTTAAAACAGTGGAGTCTAACTTCTCTTTTGGACCATTAATACATATATCCAAAAGGTCAAACCTGTAAACCAAGAATAAAGGAATATTAAAATAAAATGCTTGATTATCAATGAATACATCTAGCAAGAGAAAATTAGAAATGACCACATTTCAAGAAGGTTCAAGTAGTACACATCGAGGATAAAATGAGAGGTCGCTTGACAAGGTATGGTCATGTCCTGCGTCACCACCAGATACAACGTCCAGTAAATGTGAAATCATTGGTGAGTGGAAGTGTTAAAAGGGTATGAGGTAGACCTAAAATCACTTGGAAAGAAGTTGTACCGAAGGACCTATAATTTCTTGGGATCCATGCAGGCTTACCAAAAGATAAGAAACAAGGAAAGAAAAAGATCTATAGAGGACATAGCTTGTAGTTGAGAATATGTTTTGGTTATGTTAGAACTTTTACTTTATGCCTATGCTTTTCTAGGAATTGTTTAGCCTTTCAGAGATTTATACGTCATAGAAAATATAAAGGACTTCTAGTATTTTTGTCTTTATTTTTATTTTCACTTTATGTAATATTGGCCTGAGATGAGTTTAAATTTAAATTGAGTAACATGGTCAGTGAGGATTCAGATAGACGACCCCGACTTCCCGACTTGTTTGGGACTGAGGCGTTGTTTGTATCAATCAATACATCATTAACCAGCTACGCCTCAATCCTGAATGTTAGAAAAACACAATATGAAGATTTTTTAGAACAAAAAAAAAAAAAAAAGCTAAACTGCAGATGCATTTATGCAATAAAGCAACCTTCTGAGAATGTTGACTAAAGCATTTTAGGAGACTTGAACCAATGTATTTACCCCATAATTTCATTTGCTCTCTTATATAATTCAGCTGCAGCAGGCACCTTCTGAGCCTCTGCACCCATTCCAACAGATTGTGCCCCCTGCAGAAGTATAGTGCAGATAAAATAGTTTGCTATGAACTTTATGGAAGCTCCACTAATTGGATAATTGTGATCTTAGTGACATGACTGTTCTAGAAATTAGCCATTCTACAGTAATGACCAAGAGCTACTTAACCAGAGACCCGATATTCACTAAATTAACAATGGGCAGATAGGTTTGAACTATAGCTGCTTGAAGGTAGCCGGAGTAATTGAACCTGGTCAAAGTTGAAGTATAATGGCAGTAATTTACTGCATATTAACTGGAAATACTAACATGATAATATTCCTAGCTTCAGTCAATGTCTGCCTTTCTCTGGTTACATTACACCGTGCTGAAGAAAACATTATTCAAGCATTCTTAGGCACAAATACTTATCAAGTGATTATGATAATTTGATTCAGCAAGAATGCTAATCAAGTAACTAGACAAAATGAATTAGCACAAATCACACATAAAATGAGTCTAAAGCAAGCAGATTTTCCAACATATTTTCAAAAATCAGCTAATGCAACAAAACAATTATACAGCTTATTTAAGATGAAGAGACAGAAAATTTATCAAGTAATTATCGTCATTTAAATCGGCAAGAAGTACCAATCAAGTGACTAAACAACTGAATATAGAATTAACATAAATTCCACACAAAATGATCTCAAAGCTAGCAAACTTTCAATCTAACTTCGAATCACTTGAAGAAGTAAAGCAATTGTACAACATAGACTTTCCTTTTTCCATTCAAAATCTAATCAAGTAGCAGAAATGTAAGATAAAGAAGAGACGAAATGCTTATCAAGTACTGTCTCCGTCCCAATTTGTATGACATTGTTTGACTTAAAAAATAAAGAAAGGCTCTTGAAACTTGGGGCCTTAGACATTATGGTAAAATGACAAGTTTAAAGTTAAATTGTTCCTAAATACATAAAATTGTCGTTATTTTTGGGACAAACTAAAAAGTAAAGTGCGACACTTAATATGGGAGAAAGGGAGTAATTATCATGTTGAAAAGAAAAAGAGAGGGAGTAATTATCATGATTTCGATTTCCTGCAACAAATGCTAATCAAGTAATTAGACTAGTGAACTACAAAATTAGGCATAAAAGGCACCTAAAATCATCGCAAAAGCTAGCAAATATTCAAACCAGT
This sequence comes from Nicotiana attenuata, assembly GCF_001879085.1. Lineage (NCBI taxonomy): Eukaryota > Viridiplantae > Streptophyta > Magnoliopsida > Solanales > Solanaceae > Nicotiana > Nicotiana attenuata. The sequence goes on from NW_017671120.1 coordinate 229,879, forward strand.
AGATGCAATAAAGCAATTATACAACACAAACATTTTTCTTCTTCTCAATCCAATCCAGTACGAGAAATGTAAAAATGAAGAAAATTGAGACCTGTCCAGGAAAGAGAAAAGCATTGGTGGGCTTATAGTCAGCGAACAAGGCATCATCGACGGCAGTTCGAGATCCAACGGAGACGCTCATGAAAACCCTAGACTTATCCAACTGTATAGGGCTAAATCTTCGGATGCCATTGCTTGAAACGAAGCAATTCGACCTGGAGAGGGAGAGCGCGTCGCGGTTATGGAGAGAAATGGAAGGAAGAAGCAAGGAGGAGGATGAGCTCATTGTGGAGATGGAGTGAGTGTGAGACCGAGTTGATGGAATAGCGAGCCGACTCAGTGGATGGTGTTGATGTTGGCGGAGGAATGCATGCATTTGGGACTAGGGAGACGATTTATACTGTAACAAAGTTATATCGTGCTGTAATGGCGGAGTTAACGAAGTGCGCTGCTCTGGAATCCCGGCAAAGGCTACAGCTAGTTTGGAAGTATAGTTTCTTAATGTATTGTATGGATTTTATCGTACTATATTATTATTATTTTAATGTATATAATATTTGGATTCCACGATGCCATGCACCAATAATATGAAGAATAAATTTTTAATATTATAAAGAAAAATTAAGATACGAGGTATAATTATTATATAAAAAAGTAGGGTAAGAGATAAAATTAAATAATTTAATTTTTCTTTTGTAAATATATTACCAAGTAATATTATGTACAAAGTTTCAAAAACTATACACGACTAAAAAAACAAACTCATGCGAGCTGAGCATAACGCCCCAACTGCTAAGTACTACCTATCTCTCTATCATTGTCTACTTCAAATGCATATGGATAACAGTCCAGTTCTTTCAATCTGTTTGTTATTTTTGGCTTCTGGTTGCCTCTATAGAAAATATCCTGAACTATCAAGTGAAGGATCCGCTCCACAGTCTTCTTCTTGCCTTGGAACAATCGTGTATTCCTTTCTAGCCATATGCAGTGGACACAACCTGCAAAGGACATTCTGAAGACTTCAGCCATGGCTTTCTTTCCATTCATTGCTTTGACTGCCCATTCGATTTCCTCTATCCACTTCAGCACTGATCTTTGAAACCTTTGTCGTTTCCGTAATCTCCCCCACGGCTCTTTAGACATCCAACATTCAAAAAATAAATGTGGAATGGTTTCACATTTCACATTACACAAGCCACACCTTTAGTCTATTGTCATATCTCATCCTGCCACATTATCTTTTGTATGCAGTTTTCCTTGTAGTGCCAAATTCAATATAAAGCTCCATCAAGGGATAGCATAGTTGTTGCAGGTTAGTCTCTTCCATGGTACTTTTGCGAAATCCCCTCTCAACTGAAGATACATCCTTTTGATTGAGAAGGGGTGTTGGTTCAGCAAATCTGTGACTTCCATCAATTGCAGGAATGTTGGAAGTTTGGTCTATCAAGACGACATCCGACTCAAAAAGGAGTGTTCCGAAGCAAGACAATAAAAGGGCGCAGAAGTAAAAATGTGCGGTCCGCAGAAGGAATTCTGGGACCGTAGAAGAAATTGCGGACCGCAGAATTCCATCTACGGCCGCAACCAAGAAGCAAATTCCAACAGGGCTTTCAGCAATGTGCGAGCCGCACATGAATTATGCGGCCGCAGAACTGGGCTTAGGACTCAAAGATCAGCGAGTATGCAAAAAGACCAAGTCCTGGAGTCCTTATGAAGTGCAGACCGCACAAAAATTGTGCGGCCGTAGAAGATTGCCTCGCGGCTACAAAAGATTGCCTCGCAGCCGCAGTCCAGAAATGTGCTGCTGTAGAAGATTGCCTCGCGGCCGCAGTCCAGAAATGTCCGGTCGCAGAACTCACCTTCATGCCAACTGAAGAAATCTGCGGACCGCACACGGAATTGTGCGGCCGCAGAACCTCCCGAGGTGCATTTTTGTTCGCGATTTTCGGCCCTGTATAAACAGACGAGTTTCATAAAATTAGGTCAAGTTTGAACATACAAAGCTGCTGTAGCCGTTTTTCTTTACTATTTTAGGAAGTTTTTGCTTATTTGAGTATTTTAACATTAGATTTCATCATTTCAATCTTCCATTATGAGTTTAATTAGCTCTTCATCTTTATTTTCTGGAATTTTCATTATGAGTAGCTAGATTTTTACTAGGGTTGTGACCCAACACTAGTGTGTAAACCTTATAGATATTTAATTTAGTGCTTGTTTATGATTGGGTATTAATTATTTAGCTTAGTTCATGCTTCAATTTTAGAATTAATGGTTGCAAACATTGATTCATGCCTATTTGACTTAGTATGTACTTGAGAAAGAGGGACCCAGTCTAGGATAACTTAGCTAACAAGGAATTGAGTTAATTAAGAGATTAATTAACCTAATTAAAGGGTTCAAACTAGAGATAGTAAGAACCCGACATGAGCTCTAACCGAGAGATATTGAGTGGGTAATGTAGAGTTGAGAGCTATAATACACCCCAATCAACAAAACAAGCATTAACGTCTTTATCCCATTAGGCAAACACCTAGGTTACGGTCACAACCCTAGGCCTTTAACCCATTTGGAAAAACTTCAGAAATATTTATCTCTAATATATTTTCTTTAGCTTGCATTCATTAGAGTAACAGTAGAAATAGAAAATAAAATCTTGCTGTGGAAGTGCAATCTTAGATAACCCATTTGCTTGCTTCAAATATATACCCATAACACCCCTCACAACTCCCAATGGATTCGACGCTGACTCATAGTTGGATAATTATTATTGCATTCGACCGTATCATATCTCCTATAGATGTGTGTTGTGGACGTCATCAATTTTTGGCCCCGTTGACAGGGAGTTAAAATGGTGTTAGCTATATATTTGGGTTTGTTTATGAAATATCTTCTTTTCCTTCCGTGTTACTAATTTATGTGAGAAATCGTAGGTACAACCATGGCGGACAATAAGCTCGAAAATTTGCCTTTGGGGGATGTGGACATTGAGGATGACCAAGCTGAGGAGATTCCTCTTGAACCTCAAGCCAATAGAAGAGGCCGAGTGCCTCATGACAATGTCCACGCTCCACCCCCACCTCCACCACAAGCAGCTCCATACCCGATATTACCCAATGAAGGATATGCAAGTGCAATGGTCCCTCCCCATATTAGGGTGGGCAACTTTCAAATCACCAATGTGATGTTCACGTTTCTTGAGCAACGAGATTTCTTCACCGGTGCTCCAACTCAAAATGCGTACAAACATTTGAAGGGGTTTGTAGATACTTGTTGAGGGAGAAAACAAATAAATGTCTGAGGATGCATTGAGGCTAAGGCTTTTTCCTTTCTCTTTACGGGGAAAAGCCTTAGATTGGTCGGAACGATTGCTGAACCATTCCATTCACACTTGGGATGAGTTGGCGGAAAAGTTTATTTCTCTATTCTTCTCTCCGGGGCACATGGCTACATTTCGAGATGAGATTTTGGCATTCAAGCAAGATCCAAATGAACAACTACACGAGATATGGGATCGCTATAGAATAATGGTTAAGGAATGTCCCAACTAATGTGTAGTGAATCCACTTGCCGGTGGGAATTTCATGACTACGCCTTATGCGGAGGCGTGTGAGATTTTGGATGAGATGGAGGAAACGTCATCGGCTTGGAAATCCCGGGCCAATGTTCCACAAGGTGATCCGAACATGATCCACCTTCACAAAGAATTGCAAGACCATGGGAAAGCCATTGCCGAATTGATAACTACTATGATGCAACTAGCAAAGGCCCAAATAAATCAAGTGCAAAGTCCCAAGCAAGTTAATGCCATGGAGGGAGTGAACATGATTGTGAACAAGAGAAGGACCAAAGGTCCACAAGTGCAAACTCGAGTGGAGAATTATGTGCAAGAAGATAGTAGTTTTGAGCAAGAAGAGGAAGTGCAATATGTGAACAACTTTCAAGGGAAAAGAAACAAATTCCAAGGCCCAAACCAACAATAATGGTGATCTCAAAATAATCAAGGCAATTGGAATTCTAACAATCGAAGAAATTGGAGTGGTGACAGCAATCAAGGGAATTGGCATAACAACAACAATCAAGGAAATTGGAGTGGCAATAACCAAGGAAATTGGGGGGGGGGGGTAACAATCAATTGGATGGAACAACAATCAAGGCAACTGGGGGTCGGGTTTTCAAAGGCCCCCGATATATCAACAACCAAGCAACCTGCCTCCTTATCCTTCCCATGGTTCAAGTTCTTCAAACAATGAGATGGCTCGTTTTGAAAATATGTTCAAAAATGATGGAAAAGAATACCGATTCGGATGCCCAACTTGCCTCACACAACATATCAATCCGCAACTTAGAAGTTCAAATCGGGCAAATCTCTCAAGCTCTAAATTCTCGTCCTAAGGGAGCACTACCAAGTGACACGGTAGTAAACCCAAAGGGTGGAAATAACACATGGCATGCAATGGCCATTACTACAAGAAATGGAAGAGGTGGGAATGCATCCACCTCAAGTCAAAGGCAACTTGTGGATGATGAGAAAGTGGTGCAAGAAGAAGAGATCCCAAATAATGTGGTACAACCCAATGATGAAAGTCCGGATTAATATTGATGATAGTGTGGAATAGACTCAAAAGGAGGTGAACCCGTCTAGGAATCACACTATTGACATACCGGAGTCGGTAGTGCAAAAGGCTAAGGCACCATTGCCTAAGCCTCCACCTCCATACCCTCAAAGACTTGCCAAGCAAAATGGTGAGAATCAATTCAAGAAGTTCATTCAAATGATGAAGAGTCTCTCAATCAATGTGCCATTAGTTGAAGCTTTAGAACAAATGCCCGGTTATGCTAAGTTTATGAAGGAGCTCGTGACAAAGAAACGGTTAATGAATTTTGAAACTATCAAAGCCACTCATCAAGTGAGTGCAATTGTGCATTCAATGGCTCCTAAGTTGGAAGATCCCGGTGCTTTCACGATTCCTTGTACAATTGGAAGTGCTGAGTTTGCTAAAGCTCTTTGTGATCTTGGGGCAAGTATCAATTTGATGCCCTATTCAGTTTTCAGGACTTTAGGAATTTGACAACCAAGACCCCCTCTGTGAGATTTCAAATGGCTGATCGTACTATGAAGAGACCTTTGGGAGTTATTGAGGATGTATTGGTTCATGTTGATAAATTCATTCGTCCGATGGATTTTGTCATTCTAGATTGTGAGGTTGATTATGAAGTGCCGATTATTCTTGGGAGACCTTTCCCTGCCACGGAGAAGGCTCTTTGTGATGTTGAAGCCGGAGAACTTACCTTCCAAGTTGGTGATAAAAAGTGGTTTTCCATGTGTGTAAGTCCATGCAGAACCAAATAGCAATGAGGTGTGATCTTTTGTGGACTTGGTGAATGATGTTATTGTTTATGATATAAGTGCTACAATCAATGTTGGTGATATGTTGGAGTCCATCTTGCTCAAATTTTATGATGACGAGATGGATAGTTTCATGGAATGTGTGAACTCTTTGCAAGGAATGGGGTCGTACAACTATGCCCCTCGAAAATTATCTTTGGATCTTGGAAATAGGGCAACTCCTCCTACAAAACCTTCTATTGAAGAGCCTCCTACCTTGGAGTTGAAGCCATTGCCTCCATATCTTCGATGTGAATTTTTTGGCCCTTGTTCTACTTTACGTGTTATTCTTTCCTCTTGTTTGACTAACGTGCAGGTAGATTCCATATTGGTGGTGCTACAAAAGAGGAAGAAGGCTATTGGGTGGACATTGGCGGATATTCGGGGAATAAGCCCCGCCTTTTGCATGCATAAGATCAAGTTGGAGGATGGGCCCAAACCATCTATTGATCATCAAAGGAACTCAATGAGGCTATGCAAGAAGTTATCAAGAAGGAGATTATCAAGTGGTTAGATGTCGGGGTTGTCTACCCCATTTCCGATAGTTCATGGACTTCTCCCATCAATATGTCCCGAAGAAGGGGGGTATGATGGTGGTCACCAATGAAAAGAATGAGTTGATTCAAACAAGAACGGTCATCGGTTGGGGAGTGTGTATGGACTATCGCAAGCTCAACAAAATCACAAGGAAGGATCACTTTCCACTTCCTTTCTTAGATCAAATGCTTGATAGATTGGTCGGTCGTGCTTTCTATTGCTTTCTTGATGGGTATTCAGGCTACAACTAAATTCTTATTGCTCCGGAGTATCAACAGAAAACAACCTTTACATGTCCCTATGGTACTTTCGCTTTCAAGTGGATGCCATTTGGTTTGTGCAATGCACCGGCAACTTGTCGAATGTGTATGATGGATATTTCATAGACATGGTGGAGGAATACCTTGAAGTTTTCATCGATGACTTCTCGGTGGTTGGAGATTCTTTTGATGATTGTCTTGCAAATTTGGATAAAGTGTTGGCTAGATGTGAAGAAACAAATTTGGTGCTTAATTGGGAGAAATTCTATTTCATGGTCGAGGAAGGTATTGTCCTTGGACACAAAATCTCAAAGAATGGAACTGAGGTTGACAAGGCAAAGATTGAGGTGAATTCTCAACTTCCACCTCCAACTTCGGTGAAGGGGTGTGTAGAGTTTCTTAGGTCACGCTGGGTTTTACCGGCATTTCATAAAAGATTTCTCTAAGGTGGTGAACTCGTTGTGCAAGCTTCTTGAGAAGTATGCTAAGTTCAACTTCAATAATGATTGCATAAGATATTTTTAATTGTTGCAGTTCAAGTTAACAACTAGCCCCATCATCACCGCTCCAAATTGGAGTGTCTCTTTTGAACTCATATATGATGCAAGTGACATAGCGGTTGGGGCTGTTTTGGGGCAACGGATCAAAAAAAAAATTCATCCGGTATACTGTTACACCCCATATTTTCATACGTGAAAGTACGCCTTAAGTAAATTGATGAAAGCTCAGAAATGAGATGTTACATCCCGCATTTTTGTACGTTAAAGTTTCATCGTAAGCTAATCGACGTAAGTTTGGGAATGATATTATTTTGAGATTATAAGCATTATGCTATTTCAAACAAGCGATAAGTAAATTCGTGAAGGTGAGAAGGTAAGCAAATCAAAGAAAATAAATTTCGTCGATGTTTGACATTTATAAAATATGGCCCCAGCTAAAATACCCGGTAATTATAGATTAGTGTTATACAAGGTACCACATGACCATAATAGTAAAGTATATGAAGTATACTAGTATTTAAGTGAAATGAGACATAAAAATTATTATGTGGTTAATTAGTTAAATATGGATAATAAAGTAAACAAAATTTTATATACTTTAAGTACTTAAATGTGGAGATAAGAATGTAGTAAATACCTTTGTCATAGTAAGCACTATATGTCATAATTGTAGGACTTCCACCGCCAATACATGGCAAGGTGGAAGCCAAACATTTAAAGACCTTGTTCTCTCATTCTTGAAGACTATGATAACATTCACCTTTAATTTGGTGTTCTCTCATTCCTGGAAAAGCCATCATAAACGTTCACTCTTCAATTGTTATGAAGAATGAGTTTACAAACTTGCAGCACCTTAGTTAAAGATAATTCTTTGGGAATTCATGCCAAAAATTATCCAAGTTTGAATGATTCATCTACGACCTTCTCGAGCTTTACAATTAAGGTATGTTAAGGCTATCCCTTCTTTCTTTTGGCATAATCTATACGACACAAGCGAAACGAGCAAATGCGCAATTTTCATAAATGACTCTACTCATAGAAATACTAGAGATGATTATGTTCTTGATTTCCCATGTGTCATATTATTCCATCATCTGTTCATGGGTCTCAACATAAGGTGATAAAGTTTATTTCATGATATTAATCAGAGACATAATGGTCTTATGACGTATCGAGAGGTTTTATTAACGTATTTCATATGCATTTCATGCATTTATACATGTACATTGACCCATGACCATCATGGCATTATATACGCGTATCTATATGTATATATATGTATATGGGATATGGGAAAGGTTATGGCGTTATATACGCACCACCACCTGATCAGCTGGTATACGTTGATGATTTTGCTCACAGGCCGAGATGATATGATGGGATATCCTCTGAGGCTTGATGATATTATGAACACATGTGCCTATGCACGACATGACATTCATATGCATATGCATGACACTATGAATATTTCATGATTTACAGAGTTATTCAGACTTACATGTCGAGTCTTTTACTCCATGTTTCTCTCATGTCTATCAATTACTGATTTTCATTCCTTACATACTCAGTACATTATTTGTACTGACGTCCCTTTTGCATGGGGACACTGCGTTTCATGCCCGCAGGTCCCGATAGATAGGTCAAGAGTCCTCTAAGTAGGTTATCTGCTCAGTAGAAGGTGTTGATGCGCTCCATTTGCTCCGGAGTTGCTTGTTTGGTCAGTATGATTTAGACGTGTATTGTTTGGTATGGCGGGGCTCTATCCCGACCTTTATGACAATTATGTATTATTAGAGGCTTGTAGACAGATGTCATGTTCGTAAAAGATTGTATGGCCTTGTCGGCCTATGTTCATTATACAAGTGGTTATTTTTTTCTTATTGGTATGTATGTCTTATGTATTAGTTGGTATTACATGTTGTATTTTGCTTATCTCACGGCAGCCTCTCTGGCTCGGTTATATATGATAGTATGACGCGAAAGGATACGTTATGTTGGTACTCGGTGGACTAAGGTACCGGGTGCCCGTCGTGGCCCATCGGTTTGGGTCGTGACAAAAGGGGCATCAGAGCAGTTCTGTCCTAAGGAGTCTACAAGCCGTGTCTAGTAGAGTCTTGTTTATGGTGTGGCGTGCACCACACTTATAAGTAGGAGGCTACAGGGCATTTAGGATTGTCATTCTTTCTTCTTACTCTAGATCGTGTGGTAGAGCTCACTTATAAGAATTCAAATTCCTAACTTCTATTTTATTCGTAATAAGACGATGCCTACATCTAGAAAGACAGTTGGTAAGAGATTGAATGTCGCTATGGAAGAATTGAGTCAGAGGAACTCGATTTTGCATGATGTTTATGATAAGTAAGTGTAAGGTCTTCAGTAGATCATGTGTGTACTAAGACGTGTAACTTCTTGATATGGAGCCTTAAGGAATGAATATCTATCCACCCCTATGATGAAAGGCAATGAGAGATTCACAAGATAGATATAAGTTTCAACAAGTAAAAGAAGCAAGATAAAGAACGGTATGAGGCGCCAAGTTAATGAAAATTATCAGTATTTACAATTCAGGCAGAGGAATATAAGCCTTTTGAGTTACCTTCAACAATAAAAGAGGAATGTACAATTAGCTACACCCATCTCATTTATGCCCTATGGGGGCTAACAGAAGTAGTATAAGAGAAGGACAGATATCAGGATCCGGCTGGGGTTAGAGTAACCCAAAATGATGAATGGATTGTTTGCATTAGTTGATATTTCCGAAGGATATTACAAAAGTGCTAATAATTCTCCTTGTGAGACACCTAGATGGTGCATTCTAGAATAGTACAGCTAGATATGAATACTAGAGTGTTCAAATTTGTTTTTTTACGAAGACAGGTAGTGGAATCCTGGAAGGGATAAATATTACCTAAGTGTGGCTCTCGTCCCTAGTAGAGCGAAAACGTTAAGCAACCCGAAGAGCCAGCGGATGGAGCGATGGGAGCTAATAGCAAAAGAATTTCTTGTTGAAAGTTTTCAGAATAAAGTGATAGACAGAAATGTTAAGGGGAAATAAGAAGAGAATTAATGAAGCATTATGAGTAAGATGTGATACATGGATGACAACGATAGGTCAAAAAATGACAGTATTACAGAGTCTATAGTCAAGGGAAGAAAAAGATGAGAGGTGCCAGGCCTGGAGACAACAAAATAGTATAGGCCATAAAGTCATATCCTCATTTCAAGGAATAAGTTCGTGACTCTAACGTGATTACCAGAAGGAAAAGTTAGACCCAGAAATAATAGAAATCAGTATGGGCTGGTGAACAAGATAAACTAAACATGAATTAGGGACTGAGTGATTTGATAACGGTCGGCATCATGAGAATTTCAGATTATGTTCTGGCAATAATAGAATGGACAACAGAAGAAGATTCATGAGAAATTCAGAGAATGGTCATTCAGGAAGACGCTTCCTTAAAGCAAGCAATGTGAGCAAAGTTAAGCTTAAGGGACTGTATGTGCCAGTTACACTAAGTGTGGCCCTCACGAGTAAGGAATTTTGTTATCATTGGTACAGAAGGATTACCGCAAGGCGAGTAAGGGTCATAGATGATGTGAAAGGACTCCAAAGATGAAAACATAAAATATCTATAGGTAGATCATCGTAGCTCTAACTCTTAGTACTCCCCTAAAGGGGGGAATATGGAGTGATGTGGCATTAAGTCAGAATTAATTGATTCTAGTAAATATGAAATGGTAAAGGAAGAATGCGGTAAAAATGAGAAAAGAATGAGATTGCACTTATTTAAATCCTACAGATATGCTACGATTCCAAAACAATATGCAAGCACGACGTCAAGGAAAGGAAGTAAGGGTTCCTGCCTGGGATGTTATTGATAAATAAGGAGCCAGTGCGAGAGGTAAGTTAAGACAAAGGAAATAACCCAAGAAAGATTACGCGAAATATTGATATGAGAATGGACCAACGAGTAGTTAGCAGTTGATTCAGGAAGAGTCTAGTTATGGCCAGAAGAGGATACAAATAAATCAACAGGTCGTGCAAGATAAATGTAGTGAACCCCAGCATAGGGAATTCAGTCTCGTAGATACAAGATCGCAATTGTTAAAAAAAATCAATTCAGATAGGAGATGGGGTAATTAAAGGTACCGTATAAGTGTTACGAAAATAAGAGAGGGTGTCGCTAAGGAGACAATTAAAATTTGAGTTCAGGAGCAACCCTACAAGCACAAGGGCATGGAGGTAAGTGACTACGGATAATTATAGGCGAGGAAGGACATCAAAAATTCCGTCGAGTATACGATATAACAAGCTCGCAACTTTACAATAGCCAGAAGGTCTCCTTAAGTACTACAGCGAAAGACTAGTTGAGGAAATAAGGAAGAAGGCTTCAACCTAAGCTCAGTGACCTAAAGAGGAAATGATCATGCAAAAACAGTCTCACCACAAAATTGTATGCACTCCAAAAGAAAGTGGCACCTACCATGGCTAATGAACAGGGAGTACAATCGAAAGTAATATTCGAGACCATATGAGTTGCACAAAAAAAATTCTGGCATGCGTAGAAACTAAGATAAGCTAAGTATGCAGGTAACAAGGGGCAGAAAGACTAGGAAAAGTAATTGCCTATGTTTAAAGAAAACTGAGAAGGAACAAAAGGAATTATTCGATCGATGATCCAGAATTAGTTACATTGTGAACGCACTTAATATTTCAACGTATTATCTATATGCATCATATATGTTGACAATCATACAGCCGTATAAGACTCCGGTATAAGTTAAAAGAAAGAATTGAGTCCAGGTCATAGACAAAGGATTAAATCGTTAGAAAATTGTATCATGGACATTCCGTAGCGCCCATGAAAGGCTAAAGTAATAACTAATATCAGGAGCCACAGATCGAAAGATAGCTTAAGCCTACATAAAGGCTGATTAGAAAGGAAGAGGAAACTAAAGAGTTACATCAACCAAGTAAATCAAGAGTCTGATTATTGGACCCAAAAAATTATAGAAATCGTGATTAAGGACATTGCAGGATCACCCTTAATATCAGAGGTACAAGAGAGAGAGTACAACAACCATATTCTATAACAGCTCTAGGATAAAGCCAGTTAGAAGAGTACCAGCCACATAAGAAGTCAGTATAAGAGAATGAAGAAGAGTTCGAAACGATGTGATGTCTCTCTTGATGTTGCAGGATGACATAAGGAAATCTATGATGCAAGTAAGTCGAAGGAAGGTTGCGAGTAGTATAAATAGATATGTGTAGGCCGCAAGCTAAAGTATGGTAAAGCAACAAGGTTTTAGGAAGACTGGAGTACGGATAAGAAAGGGCGAGTGAGAAGATGACGAGAATGGATAAGTTCTCGGGATTAAGCCCATGAAAACAAGAGAGCTAATGGTTTCTCTAAGTTATAGAAAGTTCAGTATAGCCTGAACGAACTCAAAGGAGTCTAAGACTAATAGCATTTAGGAGAGATGGAACGCTACCCTGGTTGTAGAATGAGGGTGTAATTGTGATAAATAAAGGATGATGTTTGGATCCTTCGGTTGAGTAATGATTTGAAGAAAAAAGGGGGGGGGGGGATTTAATGAATTGAAATATAGTATCGCCCCTAGGTGGATTAGGCAAATCATTTCAGATGTTCCCCGATGAGACGTGAGCCCTAGTAGCAGTGTTACATAAAAGGTCAAGTTATCGGTATTAAGGTGAATCAACAATGGATGGATCAAAGTTGCAACGTATGAGATGAGATTAGACCATCAGTCTTAAGATGAACATTAACAAAGAAGCATTAAAGGATTGAGATTTACACATATTGGATAAGCAACGAAAGTAACTTGGAGTTTGGCGGCAGACCTCAGTAACGATAAATCGAGGTAAGAGTTATGGTATATTATGACCTACTTAGATGCAGTAAAGTCATGCGGATAGATAACCGGGCCTATGAAATAAGATATAGCAATATTTGTAAGTTCGACAAGGTACCGAGTGAACTTTAGTATACCTATAGATGCCCAGAGGGACATCTTGTTAAGCTCTGTATATGTTACAAAGTGAGGCCTAGAGATTAGCTAAAAACTGGAGGAAAAAGGAGAAAAGAGTCGCATAGGCGCACTTACAAGGTCAAGAGGCGTACATACTGCATGGTAGAAGGTAGCAACAGTTACGAGATTGGAAGAATTGCGACCACAGTTCGTGGTGTGAAAAAGAGTCCTAAAGGGGGGAAAGCCCGACCCTTTGGAATTATTCACAGAACAGTTGCCTAGATGGCAAGGAGAGTACTAAATTATTCGAAAGATATAAGTTATGAAAATAATAAGTGTATCAGTCAACATTCGAGGTCGAATGTTCCAAGGGGGGAATGATGTTACACCCCACATTTTCGTACGTGGAAGTACGCCATAAGTAAATTGATGAAAGCACGGAAATGAGATGTTGAATCCCGCATTTTCGTACGTCAAAGTTTCGTCGTAAGCTAATCGACGTAAGTTCGAGAATGAGATTATTTTGATATTATAAGCATTATGCTATTTAAAACAACTGATAAGTAAATTCGTGAATGCGAGAGGGTAAGCAAATCGAAGAAAATGAATTTCGTCAAAGTTTGACATTTATAAAATACGGCCCGAGCTAAAATACCCGGTATTTATAGACTAGTACAATACAAGGTACCACATGACCATAATAGTAAAATATATAAAGTATACTAGTATTTAAGTGAAATGGGACATAAAAATTATTATGTGGCTAATTAGTAAAATATGGATAATAAAGTAAACAAAATTTTATATACTTTTAGTACTTAAATGTGGAGATAAGAATGTAGTAAATGTTCTTTGTCTTAGTAAGCATATATGTCATAATTGTAGGACTTCCACCGCCAATACATGGCCAGGTGGAAGCCAAACATTTAAAGACCTTGTTCTCTCATTCTTGAAGGCTATGATAACATTCACCTTTAATTTGGTGTTCTCTCATTCCTGGAAAAGCCATCATAAACATTCACTCTTCAATTGTTATGAAGAATGAGTTAACAAACTTGCAGCACCTTAGTTAAAGATAATTCTTTGGGGATTCATGCCAAAAATTATCCAAGTTTGAATGATTCATCTATGACCTTCTCGAGCTCTTATGAACAATTAAGGTATGTTAAGGTCATCCCTTCTTTCTTTTGGCATGATCTATACGACACAAGCAAAATGAGCAAATGCACAATTTCCATAAATGACTCTATTCATAGAAATCTAGAGATGCTTATGTTCTTGATTCCCCATATATCATATCATTCTATCATCTGTTCATGGGTCTCAAAAAATACGTAAGTTGATAAATTTTATTTCATGATATTAATCAAAGGCATAATGGTCTTATGACGTACCGAGAGGTTTTATTAACGTATTTCATATGCATTTCATGCATTTATACATGCACATTGACCCATGACCATCATGGTGTTATATACGCGTATCTATATGTATATATTTGTATATGGGATATGGGAAATGTTATGGCGTTTTATATGCACCACCACCTGATCAGCTGGTATACATTGATGATTTTGCCCACAGTGGCCGGGATGATATGATGGAATGCCCTCAGAGGCTTGATGATGTTATGAACACATGTACCTACGCACGATATGACATTCATATGCATATGCTTAACACTATGAATATTTCATGATTTACTGAGTTATTCAGACTTACATGTGGAGTCTTTTACTCCATGTTTCTCTCATTTCTATTAGTTACTGATTTTCATTCCTTACATACTCGGTACAATATTTGTACTAACGTCCCTTTTGCCTGGGGACGCTGCGTTTCATGCCCGCAGGTCCCGATAGACATGTCAAGAGTCCTCCTAGTAGGTTATCAGCTCAGCGGAAGGTGTTGGTGCGCTCCATTTGCTTCGGAGTTGCTTGTTTGGTCAGTATGACTTAGACGTATATTGTTTGGTATGGCGGGGCTCTATCCTGACCTTTATGACAATTATGTATTCTTAGAGGCTTGTAGACAGATATCATGTTTGTAAAAGATTGTATGGTCTTGTCGGCCTATGTTCAGTGTACAAGTGGTTATTTTGGTCTTATAGGCCCGTTTTTCTTGTGTATAAGTTGGTATTACATGTTGTATTCTACTTATCTCATGGTAACCTCTCCGACTCAGTTATCTATGATAGTATGATGCGAAAGGATACGTTATGTTGGTACTCGGTGGAGTAAGGTACCGGGCGCCTGTCGTGGCCTATCAGTTTGGGCCGTGACATATATTATGCTAGTAAGACCATGAATAGTGCCCAAGTCAACTACACCATTACAGAGAAAGAGCTCCTTGCCATTGTGTTTGCAATTGAGAAGTTTCGCCCATACTTGATGGGTGCAAAGGTCATTGTCCGCACGGATCATGCGGCGCTTCATTTCCTTATGAGCAAGAAGGACTCCAAAGCCTGGTTGATGAGGTGGGTACTTTTGTTGCAAGAGTTTGATATTGACATCCAAGATAAAAAAAAGGGAGTGAAAACCAAGTGGCAAACTACTTGTCTCGTTTGGAGGAGGAGGGGAGGCTGCATGATGGACTTGAAATCAAAGACTCCTTCCCTGATGAGTAACTCTTGGCTATTTCAATGAAGGAGGTGCCATGGTTCGCGGATCTAGCAAATTTTCTTTTATGTGGAATCATTCTGGATGAGTTCTCTTCAAACCAAATGAAGATCTCAAACGGGATTGTCAAGATTACTATTGGGATGAACCATACCTTTTTTGGATTTGTACGGATGGTGGTTAGAAATGTGTACCGGAAAAAGAGCAAGGTGAAATTCTTGGGGCTTGTCATTCGTCTCCATATGGTGGTCTTCATGGTAGAGCAAGAACCGCGACCAAAGTGCTTCTATTGGCTCACTCTTTAAAAGGATGCAAGTGAGCTAGTGAAAAGATGCGATGAATGTCAACGGTCCAGTAGAATCTCAAAGAAGAATGAAATGCCTCTCACAACCATTTTGGAGATTGATATTTGATGTGTGGAGTATTGACTTCGCGGGCCCTTTTGCGAGTTCTTGTGGAGTCACCTATATCTTGGTCGCGATTGATTATGTGTCCAAATGGGTTGAGGTCGTTGCTTTACCTAACAATGAGGCGAGAAGTGTGGATGCTTTCTTGAAGAAGAATATTTTCACAAGGTTTGGTACTCCACGTGCTATTATAAACGATGGGGGTCATATTTTTGTAACAAGGCTTTCGACACTTTATTTAGCAAGTATGATGTCACTCATAAAGTCACAGCTACTTATCACCCACAAGCTAGTGGGCAAGTGGAAGTCTCCAATCGGGATACAAAGAGTATCTTGTCCAAAACAATGAATGCCAATCGCACGGATTGGTCCAAGAAGCTTGATGATGCATTATGGGCTTATCAAACGGCTTACAAAATACCTATCGAAATGTCGCCATACCGGTTGGTGTTCGGAAAATCTTGTCATCTTCTGGTGGAACTAGAGAAAAAGGCCATGTGGGCTCTAAAGAATTTGAATCTTGATTGGGATATAGCCACTAACTTGAGGGTTGCACATTTGAATGAATTGGATGAGTTCCGGTACCATGCTTATGCAAGTTCATCCTTGTACAAAGAAAAGATGAAATATCTTCATGACAAATACATTTGGAACAAAGAGTTCAAGGTGGGCGATCTTGTATTGTTGTTTAACTCAAGGTTGAGGATGTTTCCTGGGAAGCTAAAGTCTAAATGGAGTGGTCATTTTGAAATTGTGGGTGTGACACCTTTTGGTGCATTGGACTTGAAGAACAAAAACAATGAAGTATTCCGAGTCAATGGTCACCGGGTGAAGCACTACGAGAAAAGTTGGAGATAGCCACGTCGTGGCAGTCATTCATTTCAGTTGATGGTATTCTGCGTCGTGTCGCGACGTTAAATCAGGCGCTTCTTGGAAGGCAACCCATGTTTCTTTTTCTTTTCCTTTTTTTAGTTAGGTTTTGTTTTTATTCTAACTTGATTTGAAGTGTGCTACAGGCTAAGTGTGACCTACAGGAGTTGTGGGCACGAATCTAGCTATGTATTGCAAGAATTGCAGACCGTAGTTGATTTGTGCGGACCATACATTTTTGGCTTCTGCAGCAAAAGAACATTACAGCCGCACATTTAACTTGTGGACCGCATAAATGAGAGGTTGAAAATGCCACCCCTCTAAAGTTTCAGCCTGTCAGAGAAGAGGTAAATGTGCGACCGCAAGGGAAATCTATGGCCGCACACAAAATTGTACGGACCACAGATGAGATGTTGAGTTAAGGTCACCAGGCAACATAGTGCGGACCGCGGATGAAATTGTGCGGCCGTAGTCGCTCTTCTTTCCCTCAGCCAACCAACTAGTATTATAGAGGAACATGGGCATTTGTTACATTTTTCACTCTTTGAGCATAAAAATAGTGCCCTCTTGAAATTTCATGGTGATTTCATCTGTCCACACACACAACATCTTTGATCAGTCACTCATTACACTCATTCATCTGGTATGCTTCAATTTCTTGTTAATCTTTTTCTTTTAATGTAGATTTTTAGTTCTTTTTAGGCCATTTGTCATTAGAATTCAATTGTGTATCCATGTGAGGGTAAATCTCTAATGGGTTAACTAATACATGCTCTATGGGGACTGGGTTAACATATTTTCATGCTTTTATTATGTTGCAATGTCAAATTGTGCACTAAATTGAAAAACCTAGAATGAAATAACTGAACTATTTGTAGTTTTTGAATTCTACGGCTGCACCTGAATTTGTGCGGTCCACAGAAATTGATTTAGGGCAACATTAGTGAAGAAGTGATCTACGGCAAGGTAAAATGTGCGGATTGCAGAATTCCCATGCGGCCGCAGAAATGCACTTTTACTGTCATCATAGAGTCCCTACTTTGAGACTCCAATGTGCGGCTCCAAGTGGAATAGTGCGGACCGCACTTGACTTTTGCGGCCGTAAAACAAAATTGTGCGGTCCGCAAGTCATCATTTGCGGCCGCAAGAAAATTGTGCGGACGACAGATCTGGTTTCCTGCAAGCATGTTGTGACTGTGTACCCTCACTATGTCTTCTAGTTTATATCTTACTTGCATATTTCCTGGGTATGTTTGAACATTGAATTGCAACTAACAATCGCTTTTGCTTGATACAGATAACGGTTCGATTTAGGGGACGGGGCGACACTTCTAAAGGGAGGGGTGAACCTTCTCGGGGACGAGCCAAGAAGGCCTTACCTCTTGCCCAACCAAAGGAAATTAGAAAGAAGACTACAACAGTCGGGAGAGGGAGAGGTGCAGACCTCTCCGAGACGAGTTGATATGTCATGTCATGTCTAGGGAAGAATCAGAGGGAAACTCAGCCTCTGTTGAGGAGAAGCCGACCGTAAAGTCAAGGCCGCGAGGGAGATACCAACTCAGGGACGAGCCGTCCTTATCTCATAAAACTTCCAAGGGATCAGGGAGTGCTAGTCAGGCTTTTGAGCCATCAGCTTCACCTGTCCCTGAGGCACAGGATACACCAGTTCAGGATATCCCCGATGATGGCAGGAGGGGAAATGCTACAGCAGCTGCTTTTGAAAGATCAAAGAAGAAAGAGTTTTGGGAGGACCACTTTATCATCTTGGCAGCCTTCACCAGCTTCCGCGTGTGGTGGCCAGTGAGGTCGCTCACTCTTGAGCAACAATTTCTAATGACAGACTTGGAGAGGTACAACCTAGCTGTGCTAAGACAGTTCAGGGAACGCACGGGGTGGATGTGGTTCACCTAGAGTGTAGTGGATGCCAATGACTACCTTGTCCGTGAATTCTACGCCAATGTGTCGCATATCAAAAAGGGGACAAAGGTAAATAAAGTAAGATTTGATCAACATACACTCAACACATACTTGGTCTTCGAAGATGTTGAGCCGAAAGAATATTTGGAGAAGTATGAAATGGGAGACGCAGCCCGGCCTTGGTTAGTGGAGATTCTAGCAGCACCAGGGCCACCACTACGATTGCCACTGGGGTTCTGTCACGATCCAATTCCGTTATAGGTCGTGATGGCGCCCAGTGCCGCCTGAACTAACCACTTGATTCCCCTTTTCAATGAATTTTAAAGTAATTAAACATTCCTTGATTTAAAGGATTAAGAGACAACAAGCTTAAAATAAATAAGACGAAAGCAGCTGAGTGCAATCATAAACCATAGAAATAAAACAAAACCACAAGTCTACTAGTGCGTGTGCCAAGACCGGTGTCACAAGTGTATGAGCACTAATAGATTATACAAAACTCTAGCTATTGTCTGAAATCAAAATAGACAGATATGAAAGTAAGGAGAGACTCTAGGAAGCTGCGAAACGGCTCAGGAAAAGCAGCTCACCACTAGGCCTCTGGTAACGAGGGTGCGCAACGGTGTGATCGCCAGAGCACCTGCCTCAGATCCTGCACGGTTAGTGCAGAAGTGTAGAGTGAGTACATAACAACATGTACCTAGTAAGTATCAAGTATAATCTCGAAGAAGTAGTGACGAGGGGTCGACTTCGACACTTACTATGGGCTAACAATTTAAATATAGAAATTCTAAAATAGTAGGGGTTATATAAATAACAACAATAACTCACTAACGAGCAGGGACAGTTAAATTCTTTCACAAATTAGTAAACTCCAAATAAATTCCTATCATTTTTACTTGTAACCTCACAACAACAATTAATTTCAAACATGATTAGGCTCTGAGTATTATTAAGCACAAATTATGCCGAGTTCGTACGGCCCGATCCAGAATAACATGTACACTACCAAGGGACGTGCAGCATGATCCATAGATGCATCTCTTCCACTGTCGAGGTGTTCGGCCCGATACACAAGAAGGGAGGATACTTTATAAGCATTTAACTTTCATGTTATAATAAGGCCATTACACGATGCAAAAATTTCCATTTATGGTCAAGTAATCCGTTCAAAGCTTAAGCAAGTGAAATTCAGTCTTTTACAATTCTTCCAACAAGTTTTAATATAATTTAGGCATTTAAATTAACAAGTAAGTGCAAATACTACAAGTAATTCATGATTTGGGTCCTAAACTACCCGGACATAAGCATAAATAGTAGCTACGCACGGACTCTCATCACCTCGTGCGTACATAGCCCCCACAATTAGACACAAATATTAATTTGAATCACCTATGGGGGTATATTCCCTGTTACAAGGTTAGGCAAGAGAGTTACCTAAGCTTACTTTCCGGCCTCAAATTCACTCTAAAGCCTCAACTCGGTGTTGAACAATCCAAAACTAGCCAAATGATATATAAATTAATCAATACATGTTCAAAAGTTCATATTCCAACTATCAAAGAGATTACCCAACCCCAAATTGTAGGATTCCTAAAAATCATCCCCGGGCCTACGCGCCCGGATTCTGGAAATTTTCAAAGAAAGTTGTTACCCATAACCTCATGAACTCAAATATATGGTTTTCACTAAATTCCATAACAAATTTCGTGGATAAATTCCAATTTTATCAAAACCTATGTTTTTTATCTAAACCATAAATCCCACAAATTTATATGTTAAAATCTACTCATAATCTATGTATTAAACTCACATTAGGTATGAATTACTTACCTCAATAGCCAGGTCGAAATCCCCCTTTTCGAAGCTCCAAAATCGCCGAAGAGTGCAATAAATGAACCCAAAAATGGCTAAGTCTCGATTTTAAAACTCTCTGCCCAGCTGCCTTCTTCTTCGCGTTCGCGAAGGCAACGGCACAGGCCCATGAAATCTTGGCCTACGCAACGCGACAAGGGCCTCGCGAACGCAAAGGCTTACCAGCCCTGTCCTTCGCGAACACGAGGGCTCCTTCGCGAATGCGAAGAGCAAATGGCACTAACCCCCCCCCCCAACCCCACCCCCACCCCTCAGGTCCCTTCCTTCTACGGAATGCGAGTGGGTGTTTGCGAATGCAAAGGGAAAATTTCCCCCACTGCCCACATCCTTCTTCGCGAACGCAATGGCCCTCCCGCGTCCGCGAAGAAGGAAACTAGAACTAGAAAATCTGGTTTCCTCAACTTAGCTCCGGGCGGTCCGAAACACACTCGAGCCCCTCGGGACCCCATCCAACTACACCAATAAGTCTATAAACATAATACGGACCTGCTCGAACTCTCGAAACGCGTAAAACAACAACAAAACCAAGAATCACACCCCAAAACCAAATTGAATCAAGATATGAACTTCAAGTTTCCAAATCGCTCCGAACGTGCCGAATCATACTTAGACTACTCGGATTGACACCAAATTTTACGTGCAAGTATTAAAACACCATACAGAACTATTCTTGATCAAAATCCTAAATGGACTTAGATAACACTAAAACCTACTCCAAACCAAATTTAAGGAACTTTAAAACCTTCAAAGAGCCGACTTTCACTATTAGGCGCTGAAACGCCCCTGGATCATCCAAAACCCGATCCGAACATATGCCCAAGTCCAAAATGATCATATGAACCTATTAGAACCGTCAAATCCCGATTCTGAGGTCGTTTACTCAAAATGTTGACCGAAGTCAAACTTAGCCTTCTAAAGCCAAACCATGGAACCAAGTGTTCCGATTTCAACCCGAACTCTTCCAAATCCCCAACTAACCATCCCCGCAAGTCATAAAACAATAAAAGCACATATGGGGAGTCTTATTTAGGGTAACTAGGTTCTAGAAAGCAAAACACTCGGTCGGGTCGTTACATTCTCCACCTCTTAAGCAAATGTTCGCCCTCGAACGAGTCTAGAATCATACTTGGAGTGTTGAACAGGTGTGGATATCTGCTCTGCATGTCCTCCTCGGCCTCCCAAGACGACTCTTCGACTGGTTGGCCCCTTCACCGAACTTTTACTGCGGAAATATTCTTGGACCTCAAATGACGAACCTGCCTATCAACAATGGAAATTGGCGCCTCCTCATAACCCAAGCTCTCATCTAACTTAATCCTACTGAAGTCTAACACATGTGACCTGTCGGAATGATACCTCCGGAGCATAGACACGTGGAAAGCCAGATGAACTCCAGATAGAGTGGGAGGCAAAGCAAGCTCATAGGCAACCTCCCCAACTCGTCTCAACACCTTAAATGGACCTATGAACCTTGGGCTCAACTTGCCCTTCTTCCCGAACCTCATGATTCCCTTCATCGGTGAGACTTTCAAGAGAGCCTTCTCGCCCACCATGAATGATACATCACGCGCCTTCTGATCCGCGTAACTCTTCTGTCTAGATTGCGTTGTGCATTGTTGCTCTTGTATTAACTTTACCTTCTCCAATGCGTCCTTCACCAAATCAGTACCATATAACTTAGCCTCATCGGGCTCAAACCATCCGACGGGAGAACGACATCGCCGACCATATAAAACCTCAAATGGAGCCATCTCGATGCTGGACTGATCACTGCCCTCCAAAGTCACTGCCCTCCAAAGTCAATCACACATGCTCTGAGCATGTCCTCCAAGATCTAAACTGTCCGCTCTGACTGCCCATCGGTCTGTGGATGAAATGCTGTGCTAAGCTCTACCCGGGTCCCAAACTCACTCTGTACCCTCTAGAAATGCAACGTAAACTGAGGGCCTCTATCTGATATGATGGAAATAGGCACACCATGCAACCAAACAATCTCCTGAATGTAAATCTGGGCCAACCTCTCTGAAGTATACATGGTCACCACCGAAATGAAGTGTGCTGACTTGGTCAACCTGTCAACAATGACCCAAACTGCATCAAACTTCCGCAAGGTCCGCGGCAACCCAACTATGAAGTCTATACTAATGCGCTCCCATTTCCACTCAGGTATAGTCATCTGCTGGAGTAGGCCATCTGGCCTCTGGTGCTCATACTTAACCTGCTAGCAATTAGATACCTCGCAACATACTCAAATATGTCCTTCTTCATCCGTCACCACCAATAATGCTGCATCAGGTCGCGATACATCTTCGTAGCACCTGGATGAATAGAATACTGTGAATTATGTTCCTCTCCCTCAAGCCATC
The DNA here is from genome assembly GCF_001879085.1 of Nicotiana attenuata. Taxonomy (NCBI): domain Eukaryota; kingdom Viridiplantae; phylum Streptophyta; class Magnoliopsida; order Solanales; family Solanaceae; genus Nicotiana; species Nicotiana attenuata. The sequence goes on from NW_017671120.1 coordinate 252,642, forward strand.
GACATTAGGAACACATAGACGATCCTGGAGTCGCAGGACACCATCCTCACTGATAGTAACCTTCTTGGCACCACCATGTAGTACCATCTCTCTTAGAACCAACAAGTGCAGATCATCAAACTGTCGAGCCTTGATCTGCTCCAATAGTGAAGACTGGCAACGATGCATGCAAGAACTCGGCTAGGCTCTAAAATATCCAATCTCACAAGTCTTTAGCCAAGGACTGAATGTCCAAAGCTAATGGCCCCTCCTCTACTAAAATAAATGCCAAGCTACCCATACTCTCCGCCTTCCTACTCAATGCATCTACAACTACATTCGTCTTACCCTGATGGTAAAGAATGGTAATATCATAATCATTCAGTAACTCAAGCCACCTGCGCTGCCTTTAATTGAGATTCCTCTGCTTGAGTAAATGCTGCAAGCTGCGATGGTTGGTGTAAACCGCACAGGACACTCCATAAAGATAATGCCTTCAGATCTTAAGAGCATGAACAATCGCGGCTAACTCTAAGTCGTGCACAGGGTAATTCTTCTCATGGTTCTTCAGCTGACGTGAAGCGTATGCAATAACTTGTCGCTCCTGCATCAATACACAACCCAAGCCAACGCGTGAAGTGTCGCAATATACGATATGCATTCCCGAACCGAAAGGCAACACTAGAACTGGTGTTGTAGTCAAAGCTGTCTTGAGCCTTTGAAAGCTCGCCTCACAATCATCGGTCCAACGGAACAAAGCACCCTTCTGGGTCAATCTAGTCAAAGGTGCTGCAATAGATGAGAAGTCCTCCACAAACCGGTGATAATAACCTACTAACCCCAAGAAGCTCCTATCTCAATTGCCGTAGTAGGACGAGGCCAACTCTGAACTGCCTCAATCTTCTTGGGATCCACCATAATACCCTCGCCTAATACAATATGCCCCAAGAATGCTATAGAATCTAGCCAGAACTTACACTTGGAGAACTTAGCATGTAGCTTATGTTCCCGCAAGGTTTGAAGCACCACTCTCAAATGTTGCTCGTGCTCCTCCATGCTACGCGAATAGATCAAATATCATCAATGAAGACAATGATGAATGAATCAATATATGGCCTGAACACCATGTTCATCAAATTCTTAAACGTCGTTGGGGCGTTAGTCAAGCAGAAGGACATCACTAAAAACTCATAATGGTCATATCTAGTGCGAAAAGCAGTCTTTGGAACAACCGAGTCCTGAATCTTCAACTAATGGTACCCCCGATCTCAAGTCGATCTTAGAGAACACCCTAGCACCCTGCAACTGATCAACCAAATCATCAATACAAGGCAACGGGTACTTGTTCTTAATGGTAACTTTGTTCAACTGGAGGTAATCAATGCACAACCGTATAGTCCCATCTTTCTTCTTCATAAATAACATTGGTGCACCCCAATGCGATACACTCGGCCTGACAAACCCCTTCGCTAGCAACTCCTCAAGTTGTTCCTTCAACTCTTTCAGAGCTATACGGTACGGTGGGATAGATATAGACTAGGTACCTGGAGCCAAATAAATGCAGAAATTGATATCACGATCTGTTGGCATGCTTGGAAGATCGGAAGGAAACGCATCGGAGAACTCCCGAACTATGGATACTGAATCAATCGCCGGAATCTCTGCGGTAGTATCCCGAACATATGCTAGATAAGCCAAATAACCCTTCTTGACCATGTGTCGAGCCTTCATAAAAGATATGATCCGACTATGTGTACTAACAGACGAACCCTCGCACTCCAATCTAGGCAACTCTAGCATCACTAAGGTGACAGTCTTGGCATGACAATCAAGGATGGTGTGATATGGAGATAGCTAGTCCATGCTTACGATGACCTCAAAGTCGGTCATATCAAGAAACAGAAGATCCGCTCTAGTCTCATAACCACAGAGGATCGATGGATCCGATCCACGACAACAGAATCACCCACAGGAGTGGACACATAAATAGGAGCACCCAGAGACTCACTGGAACCACCTAGGAAATGAGCAAACAGAGACGAAACATATGAATATTACCCTGGATCAAATAGTATGGAAGCATCCCTACCGCAATCAGAAATAATACCTGTGATCACGGCATGTGAGGCCACTGCATCTGGTCTGGCCAGAAAAGCATAGAACCTAGCTGGAGCGCCACCTGACTGTCCTCCACCTCTAAAACGACCCCTACCCACCTGCCATCCACCTCTGGGTTGCCACACGCCTGGCAGGATAGCTGGTGCTGTAATCATAGGCTGCTGACCCTACTGCACTACGTTGCCCTGAAACCTGGGGCAAAACCTCCGCACATGACTGAGATCCCCGCACTCGAAGCAACCTCTCAGTACAGTGGACTGCTGACCTGAAGTCTGACCCTGATGGCTTGAATACCCACTAGAGGAACCTTGAATAGCTGGTGGGCAGTAAGAAATCTCTGGTATGGCGCTGAAATAGGGTCGTACTTGAGCACCCCGAGGAGGTGGCAGTGTTGGATATGCGGGCCTGTTGGACTGACCCCTCGCGAACTAACCTTTACCCCAGCTGGGGCACATCTGAACTCTCCGGAATATCAAAACCTCTTATCACTCGTAGCCTGCTCTCGGCTATGCTGACGTACACCCTCGATCCTTCGAGCTATCTCCACAACCAGCTCGTAACAAGTCCTCATCTCGACCTCTCGGGCCATAGTGGCTTGAATACCAGTGTGCAACCCCGCAACAAACCTCTGAACTCTCTTTGCATCGGTAGGAAGTATCATTAGTGCATGGTGAGACAACATAGAGAACCTCCCCCTCCGCCTGTGAAGTGGCCGAGTCCGTTGAAAATAAACCAGACTGAGTCATAGTGTCCATGAACCACAACATACGGCCTATGACTCCTGAAATCCCGATGCGGACATAAAATCCACCGAGGCTGGCTCTGTTGCAGGCATCTCGCCCTACTCCTAAATAATAGGATCCTCTGCTAGATCCGCTGGTGGCATAGTTGGAGCAGCATCCACGTCCCCTACCTCGGGCCGGTGCCCTCCCCCGGCCTCTACCTCGACCTCTAGCAATGAGGGGAGCGACTCCTCTAGGGTATGGTGATAACTATGAATTTTAGCCTATCTTATGCTCTTGTTTGCTTAGGTGTTGGATAAAAATGTGTAAAAGTATTCCCGAAAACTGACTTATTGTGCTTGTCTGCAGGGTTTGGTCAAAATGAGGCAAGAAAGCCATAATCAACTCATGGAGGAGTTAAAATTGTACATGTTCAAAGCTGAGATAAAAGCGTTGACCGCGAAGGAAAAGAGCGGCCGTGGAAGATCCACCGCTGAGGCGGCCACAATTACGCGGTCCGTGGAACTGAGGTTCAGAAAAGGCATTTTGGGTGCAACAGAGACCGCTGGGCGCGATGCAAAAGTGCGGCCGCGGAATTCCTGACGCGGCCGCGATGGTAATTTCGATGAGAGCGGTGAATCAAGGTTCAGAGAGCTTGCAAAGTGAGCCTATCTGAGAAGCGCGGTCCGCATCCAAATTGCGCGACCGCGGTTAAGGCCAACGCTGAGGCGGTATCTTTTAGCTGTCCGCAAAATCAAGTTCAAAACCAAGCACAAAAGTGAAGAAACGCGGTCCGCGCTTGTTTTGCACGGCCGCGTAAGTCCTTACGCTGAGGCGCCTATTATTGCGCTGTCAGCGGAACCTCCATAGGGGTATTTTTGTCCAGAAATTTCACCTGTGAATACATAGTTCCTTTTCACATTTTTAGGTCATCTTTTGTTTTGAGGAGTTCGTGAACAGTCGTATTTTACCACTTAGAGTAATTTTAGAGCAGATTTAGCTATTAAACTTAGATTTTATTCTTGTAATCAACTTTTATGGCTTATATTTCATCTCCATTTTTGATTTCTACCTTGATTATGAGTAGCTAAACCCATTAGCTAGGGCTGTGACCTAACCCTAGTGTGGATATTTAATGTGTCTTCAATTTTAGGGCTTAATTGCTTATGGGTTAATGATATTTAGCATGATTCATGCTTTAATTGTTGAATTGGTGGTTGCAAACACTGATTCGTGCCTTTATGACTTAGACTCTTCTTGAGAAAGAGAGACTAAATCTAGGAAATTCAGGCTAACAAGGAATTGGGGTGCATTCAAGAGATTGATAGCTCCAATTAAAGGGTTAAACCTAGAGATAGTAATACCCGACTTGAGCCAATTTTACTTGCATTGTTTGAACACCCAATTGGGCTTGAGAAAGTCAATTAGGGCAAAGTCACTCAAACTACCGAGAGGTATAGAGTGAGTAATTATGTGCAAAGGTTATATCATGATCCCAAATATAACAAGTCTGTCCTAAATTCTAGACCCCATTAGATACTCGCCTAGGTGTAAGTCACTTCCCTAGTGCTTTTTATCAATTGAGAAAAACCCTACAAAAACATTATACTTAGATTACTTTTAGCAATAAGTAGTATTAAAAGAAGAATAGAAACAAAACCAAACATGTTTAAAAGTGCAATTAAGAGCAACACGCATAGCTAGATTGGATAGAAACCCAACTCCCAACCAATATTAGCTCCTTGTGGGTATCGATCCCGACCTTTTGAGTAAAAGCTGCATCGACCACTCTAGCCCTTTTATAGTGGTATAGGGTTGGAGCCGATCACTTTTTGGCGCCGTTTCCGGGGAGCTAAACGGTTTTGGCTATCTATCTGACTAGTTGTGTGTCTTGTTTTTCTTTCCTTCTATTTTACTAACTTATGTGAGTTAATTGATTCAGGTACAACATGGCAAATAATGATCCTATTGGAAATGTTCTCCCGGGGGAGGAGGTAGATGATAATGCTGAAGATGAGGTGCCTCTAGTACCTCAAGCTCAAAGAAGAGGCCGCCAGGCCAATGACAACATTCCAGACCCTCCCCCAGTTCCTCCGCGAGTAGCTCCTCGAGTGCTTCCAAATAAAGGCTACGCAAGTGCAATTGTCTCACAGCGGATCTGGACGGGCAATTTCCAGATTACAAATGTTATGTTGACCTTATTAGAGCAAAGAGGGTACTTCACAGGCGCTCCCCATCAGAATGCATATAAACATCTAAAGGGCTTTGTGGATACCTGCTGGGGAAGCAAACAGACAAATGTGTTGGAGGATGTATTGAGATTGAGATGTTCCATTTTTCACTTAGAGGGAAAGCTTTGGACTGGCTCGAAAGACTTCCCAACCATTCCATCACTACGTGGGATGAGTTGGCCAACAAGTTTATAGCCACGTTTTTCTCGCCGGGGCATATGGCAACATTAAGAGATGAGATCCTAGCCTTCAAATAGGAACCTAATGAACCACTTCATGAGATCTGGAAAAGGTATCGAACGATGGTGAAAGAATGTCCGAACAATGACATGACCGAAGCAATGATCCAGCAAACATTTTACCGTGGCATCAACACCACCAATCAGTGTGTAGTGAACCAGCTAGCAGGGGGAAACTTTATGAACACACCTTATGCTGAGGCGTGTGAGATACTAGATGAGATGGCAGATACTTCCTCGGCGTGGCAAAATCGAGCTAATTTGCCACAAGGTGATCCCACTGTCATTCACCTATACAAAGATCTCCATGACCACGACCAAGCAATAGCAGAGTTGACTACAACAATGAACCAGTTGGCCAAAGCTCAATTGCAGCAAGTTCAAGCGCCAAGACAAGTGAACGCCATGGAAGGGGTAAATATGTTGGTCAATAAGAGGCGACAAAGAGGTCAACCAAGTCAAGGAAATCCAGATCAATATGAGCAGGGTAGTAGTGGTTTCAACCAAGATGATGGGTATGATGATCAAAGTGAAGAAGTTCAGTATGTGAACAACTACCAAGGAAAACGGGGCAATGCTCTGAATCAACAACAACAGTGGAGATCCCAAGGAAATTGGGGGAATCAAAAACAACAAGGAAATTGGAACAGTGGTAACAACAACAACCAAAACAACTGGGGGAACAACAATCAAAATTGGGGCAAGCAGGGCAACTGGGGAGGAAACAACAACCAAGGGGGTTGGAATAACGGTAATCAAGGGAATCAGGAGCTGGGCTTTCAAAGGCCTCCGATGTATCAACAACCAAACAACCCGCCTCAATTTCCGTCTCAAGGTCCTAGCTCGTCAAACAATGAGATGGGAAGGATTGAGCTGATGTTTGAGCAAATGATGAAGAAGAACGCCGACTCTGATGCCCAGTTGGCATCCCATAATACTTCTATCCAAAACATGGAGGTTCAACTTGGCCAGATTTTGCAATCTTTGAACACTCGCCCTAAGGGGGTGCTACGTAGCGACACGGTAGTAAACCCGAAGGGTGGGAACAATACCGAGCATGCAATGACGGTGATCACAAGGAGCGGTAGAGGTGGTGAAGTAAATGCCTCCAAGCAAAAGGAAGTTGTGAGTGATGAGGTTGAAGTGTTAAATGATGATGTTCAAATAGTTGATGAGCAAGTGAGTGAAGAGAATTTGAATGCTGAAGTGAGAATTGATATTCATGACAATGAGGTGGAGACTCAAAATGATGTGAACCCGTTTAGGGAACACGTGATAGACATACCGGAAATGTTAGTGCCCAAGGCTAAGGTTCCTTTGCCAAGGCCCCCTCCACCTTACCCTCAAAGACTTGCGAAGAAAAAGAATGAAAACCAATTCAAGAAGATTATTGAGATGATGAAAAGCTTGTCGATCAATGTTCCTTTGGTGGAAGCTCTTGAGCAAATGCCGGGATACGCCAAGTTTATGAAAGACTTGGTGACTAAAAAGAAATCTATGGATTGTGAGACCATCAAAATGACTCATCAAGTGAGTGCAATTGTGCATTCGATGGCTCCAAAGCTTGAAGATCCCGGAGCATTCACCATTCCATGTACCATTGGGAGTGCGGATTTTGCAAAGGCATTGTGTGATTTGGGAGCAAGTATAAATTTGATGCCCTACTTTGTATTCAAAACTTTGGGTATTGGTCAACCGAGAGCTACTTCAATGAGATTGCAAATGGTGGATCGAACAATGAAGAGGCCGCTTGGTATTATTGATGATGTTCTTGTCCGGGTTGACAAGTATATTTTGCCTGCGTATTTTTTGATTCTCGACTACGAAGTCGACTATGAGGTGCCTATAATATTGGGAAGGCCTTTCCTAGTAACAGGGAAGGCATTGGTTGATGTGGAAGCAGGGGAGCTCACCTTCCGGGTGGGTGACGAAAAAGTTATCTTCCACATTTGCAAATCAATGAGGCAACCGAATAGTACTGAAGTTTGCTCTTTTGTGGATCTTGTAACGGAGGTGATAGTTGATGACACGAGTGCCATGATCAATGTGGAGAATCCTATGGAAGCTGAATTGTTGAACCATGATGTGACCGAGGATGAGGGCTAGGTAGAGTATGTCAATGCTTTGCACGGAATGGGTTTTTACTCCTATGAGCCCCGTAAACTATCCTTGGATCTCGAGAACAGAAAGACTCCACCAACAAAGCCCTCAATCGAGGAACCTCCCGTATTGGAGTTGAAGCCTTTGCCTTCACACCTCAAGTATGAATTCTTGGGCCCTAGTTCAACTTTACCTTTTATTCTTTCTTCTTGCTTAACTAACATACAGGTAGATGCCACCCTATAGTTGCTTCAAAGAAGGAAGAAGGCAATTGGATGGACTCTAGATGATATTCGAGAGATAAGCCCCACCTTTTGCATGCACAAGATTATACTTGAGGATGATGCCAAACCCTCTTTGGAACATCAAAGGAGGTTGAACGAGGCTATGCAAGAGGTCGTCAAGAAGGAAGTGATCAAGTGGCTAGATGCAGGGGTTGTGTACCCCATCTCGGATAGTTCTTGGACATCACCGGTACAATGTGCACTGAAGAAGGGTGGTATGACTGTGGTCACAAATGAGCAAAATGAATTGATTCCCACTAGGACTGTCACCGGATAGAGGGTATGTATGGACTACCGGAAGCTAAATAAGGTGACCCACAAAGATCATTTTCCATTGCCCTTTCTAGACCAAATGTTGGATAGACTTGCTGGGCGTGCCTACTACTATTTTTTGGATGGGTACTCAGGTTACAACCAGATTTTGATTGCACCGGAGGACCAAGAGAAAACCACCTTCACATGCCCGTACGGGACCTTTGCATTTTCACGGATGCCATTTGGTTTGTGTAATGCACCGGCTACCTTCCAGCAGTGTATGATGGCTATCTTTACGGACATGGTGGAGGACTTCTTGGAAGTGTTCATGGATGATTTTAGTGTTGTGGGTGATTCCTTTGAAGAATGCTTGAAGAATCTTGACAAGGTTTTGGCCCGATGTGAAGAGACAAATCTAGTGCTTAACTGGGGAAAATGTCACTTTATGATCGAAGAGGGCATTGTCCTCGGCCATAAGATCTCAAAGAACGGCATTGAGGTGGACAAGGAGAAGATTGAAGTGATTTCAAAGCTTCCTCCTCCTACTTCCGTCAAGAGGGTTAGGAGCTTTCTTGGGCATGCGGGTTTCTACCGAAGATTCATCAAGGACTTTTCAAAGATAGTGAATCCCTTGTGCAAATTATTGGAAAAGGATGCGAGGTTTGTGTTTAATGATGAATGCATGAAAGCTTTTGAACTTCTCAAGTACAAACTGACAACCACTCCCATTATTACCGCACCCAATTGGAGCTTACCCTTCGAGCTTATGTGCGACGCAAGTGATGTTGTGGTAGGAGCGGTCTTGGGGCAAAGGGTGAACAAGATGTTTCACCCGGTGTATTATGCAAGTAAAACTATGAATGATGCCCAGGCTAATTACACGGTGACGGAAAAAGAGTTGCTAGGCGTAGTGTTCGCCATGGAAAAGTTTAGGCCTTATCTCATGGGTGTCAAAGTGATTATTCATACTGATCACGCGGCACTCCGTTACTTGATGACAAAGAAGGATTCTAAGGCTCGGTTGATTAGATGGGTTCTATTGCTTCAAGAGTTTGACCTTGAAATTGTTGATCTAAAAGGGTGTGAAAACCAAGTGGCGGACCACTTGTCCCGCTTGGAGGAGGAGGGGAGGCCCCATGATGGTCTCGAAATTAATGATTCATTCCCGAATGAGCAACTCCTCTCCATATCTTTGAATAGTATGCCTTGGTTCGCTGATGTTGCTAATTTTCTTGTGACCGGCATTGTCCCGTGTGAGCTCTCTTCTAACCAAAGGAAAAATCTTAGATGGGATAGCTTGGATTACTACTGGGACAGGCCTTACCTGTTCAAGATTTGTAATGATGGTGTGATCTGAAGATGTGTTCCGGAAGAGGAGCAAATGAGTATTCTTGATGCTTGCCATTCCTCGCCCTACGGTGATCATCATGGTGGGGCGAGAACTACTTCAAAGGTGCTCAGCTCTGGTTTTTATTGGCCTACATTGTATAGATATGCTAGTGAGCTTGTGAAGAGATGTGATGAGTGTCAGAGAGCTGGTGGAATTTCCAAGAAGGATGAAATGCTTCTCACCACTATTCTTGAGGTTGAAATATTTGACGTGTGAGGCACTGACTTCATGGGACCTTTTGTGAGTTCATGTGGTAACACGTACATTCTGGCTGCTGTTGATTATGTTTCCAAGTGGGTTGAAGCTGTGGCTTTTCCCAACAATGAGGCACGGAGTATGGTGGCCTTCTTGAAGAAAAATATTTTTACAAGGTTTGGCACTCCTAGGGCAATCATCAGTGATGGGGGTTCTCATTTTTAAAACAAGGCCTTCGATACTTTACTTTCCAAATATGGTGTCAATCACAAAGTATCAACCCCTTATCATCCCCATGATAGTGGACAAGTTGAGGTCTCCAACAGGGAGATAAAGAGCATATTGTCAAAAACTGTCAATGCAAATAGGACTGATTGGTCAAAGAAACTGGATGATGCTTTGTGGGCTTACAGGACTGTTTACAAGACTCCAATTGGTATGTCTCCGTAACGGTTGGTATTTGGGAAAGCGTGCCATCTTTCGGTTGAGTTAGAGCATAAGGCCATGTGGGCGCTGAAGAAGTTAAATCTTGAGTGGGATGTTGCAGCAAATCTCCATGTAGAGCAACTCAATGAACTTGATGAGTTTAGGTTCCATGCATATTCCAGCTTGTCCTTTTATAAGGACAAGATGAAGTACTTACATGACAAGTATGCCCGAAGTAAGGAATTCAAGGAGGGTGATTTGGTTCTTCTATTCAGTTCTCGGTTACGACTGTTTCCGGGAAAGCTCATGTCAAAATGGAGTGGCCCTTTTGAAATGGTGCATGTAACTCCATTTGGTGCTCTTGGTTTGAAAAAAAATGGTAAAATCTTCTGAGTTAATGAGCATCGTGTGAAGCACTATCTTGGCAAGTTTGATGACAGCCACGTGGTGGCCATGATCTATCTCAAGTGATTGATGGTAACCTGCGTCATGCCACGACATTAAATCAGGCGCTTCTTGGGAGGCAACCCATGTGTTTTTCTTTCTTTTCGATTTTCTTCTTAGTGTAGACTTTGTTTTGGACTAACTGGTTGTGAAGTTTGTGTAGGACTTTTTGATGTAGTGCAGGACAAATACTGGAAAATTTGGCTAAGTATGCAATTGAACTGCTGACCGCGCTCAAAATTCCGCTGTCAGCGGAAGCTTTTTCGCGGGGGCGTGATCTTGTAGCGGAAGCGGACTTGAAAAGTCCAAAATGTGAGTTCTCTGAAGTTTCAACCGCGTCCGTGATGTTTTTTCGCTGTCAGCGGACCTTCTCCGCGACCGCGACCGCGACCACTTTTCTGCTCTCAGCTGTGTTATGGAGCATACAGTTCTTCCAATCAACCAAAAGCGCGGACCGCGGTGGAATTCCACGGTCTCGCCAGGTAGGCCAGTGGTGGCCCTCAGGTTTCTAGTATAAATAGGAGGCCCTCCTCCTTTTACCCTTTTCGCACTGTGCACTCTCAAAAGAATTAGTTACTGTTCATCTTCCTCTACTCTAAGCCCAATATCATAGATTTAATCTGAAGTTAGTTTCCACCATACATCACATAACTGGTATGTTCAAATCATAGCATTGCTTTAATATTTTTGCTTTTCTTTTCTTTTCTTTTCTTTTATTTTAACTTCTTCTTTTCAATTAGGATTTGATTAAACACCATAATATAGGCATTGATGTTAAAAATTTATGTGGGTACTTGTTATTCATGCCTAGTAGGGGTTAGTGGTGTTCATGATTCCTGTTAAAAAGACAAAAAAATTGAAAACCCTAATTCCGCGGCCGCGACTGAAATTCTGTGGTCAGCGTTCATAAAGTGTCTTGAATTAAAATGGGTCATTTTCCGCGGTCAGCGATGGAAAATCCGCTGTCAGTGGTCTGTTTTATGCGGCGGTGATTCTTTTTACGCGGACCGCGGATTTTAAGATCAGAGTGCTGCTAAATTGAGTCCGCGGCCGCGTTTATTTTTCCGCGGACAGCGGTTCAACTTTCGCGGCCGCGTCCAAAATTATGCTCTCAGCGATTGTCCAACTTCAGAGACTGAGTGGTCTGAATCCCAGTCCTCCGTGACCGCATTCAAAATTCCGCTCTCAGCGGTTGGTAGTCCGCGGCTGCGCCCCTTTTTTCTGCTGTCAGCGAGCCACTGCTTTTGGAACACTGTCAACTTTTCAGCTACTTTCCTTTAATGATTCTTTTACAACAACACTAATGAGCTTTTAATATGCAGAAAATGGTGAAATCTAGAGGCGGGAGTGATAAACAAAAAGGGAAAGCAGAGTCCTCCCGAGGAAAGGGATGAGGAAGGGTCAAGTTACCCCTAGCAGTACAACAATCCATTGGGGCAAGAGTGGTCGATGCAGCAAAATTGGCCGTCAAAGCTGCGGACAGAGCCGCATCCCATTCTGAAGGAAGTGAATATGTACCTTCCCAGGAAGTTTCGGAAGGAGACTCAGTGCCAACCCACGTCTCTACAGACTTTCCAGAGAAATTTCAGTTGAGAGATGAACCTACACCCCCTGCTTCTTCTGAGTCGTCTGATGGCTCAGAGGAGAGTAGTGAGTCTTCAGCATCAGCCTCTCCAGCTGCCACACCTTTGGCCGTACCAATGAACCCTATTGATGTAGATGTTGAGATCCCTGATGACGGGAGAGGTGGTGATACCCAGGCAGGGGGGGTTACAGAGATCAAGGAACCAAGTGGTGTGGTAACAACGATTTGTTAGTGAGAAAGCCTATCACAAATTCAGGGAATGGTGGCCGCAGAGGTCTCTCACACTCGAGAGGCAATTCATAAAAAAGGACCTTCCACCTCACAATCCCAATGTAAAGAGGCAATTTGATGACAGAGTGGGGTGAAAATTCTTCACAAGCAAGCTGCCGGAGGCCAATGAATATCTAGTCAAAGAGTTCTATGCCAACATAGCCCACATCAAAAAGGGCACCTATGTGACCAAGGTGCGGAACCTAAAGATTGGATTTGATGGAAAGACGCTGAATGACTATGCTGGGTTCAATGATGAGGATGAGTCCCTATATCTGGAGAAGGTGGCTATGGATGAGTTAGCCCGCCCTTGGCTTGCATCGGTGATTGCTATTCCCGGGACTACTCCAGCTTGGCCGACACCTGGGGCCCCGATCTACAGGAACACTTTGAGCTTCGAAGCAAAGGGATGGGCTACTATTATGTGCAGCCGATTAGACCCTACTACACATGACAGTAATATGCCATTTTCCTGGGCTCTTATTGTGGGTGCTATCATGGCGGGGCACCCGATCAATGTCGGGAATATTATGGCCAAGGTGATTACCATAGTGGTTGGCAGGAATGAGAGCTCATATCCTTTCTCAAACTTCATCACTATGTACCTGGAGGTCACGAAGTAGAAGGAAAGGATTTTGACACCAAAGTGAAACCAAAGAGGCCATTTTCATGGTATAGCCTTCAGGGTCCGGACAAACCCAAGTCCAAGGGCAAATCCACCGCTACCACTGGCTAGTCTGAAGAGCCAGGCTGGTGGCCACTGGTTCTGAGCCTTCCACTGCCATGCCACATCCTTTCTCCGGACCATTTTCCTCTATTCTGACTTCAGTGCCTTCTTCATCAGCATACCCTCTCACTGCACTGAGGGTTAACCAGACTCTCTCCAGCATCAACAACTGGATGCAGGCAGCTACAACAAAGTTGTCTGTCCTATCCAGCACAATGGCAGCTCAGTCAGTTCCAGCACAACCCCATGTGCCTGCTTCAGTGGAGGAATCGCTAAAAGAGCTTTTGGACAACCAGAAGAAGCTCCTGGATAACCAGAAGATAATCATGGATGCTTTAGAGGCTCAAGGAAAAGCAATTAAGGACCTGGGCAAGCAAACGAAGAAACTGAAGAAGACTCGGGCTTTAAAGGAGTCAGTCAAGCTACTGAGCAGGGAGGTTGAGAAGATTAGATCAGCTGGAGACATTCCATTGGACTTATTATTGGAGGAGCCAGTCCCAGCAACTCAGGAAACACATGCACCAGAGCTGTAGGGTGACAGAGAGCCCGTGAGGAGAGGGGTGATCCCCCAGACTGAGGATCTGGAGATTGAGCTGGAGGACCCTGAGGGAGGTGACTCAGGCCAGCCACAGGACCCAGCCAGTGACCCCATGAAGACAGGGGCACCATAGGGAGTTTTCTTTACTCTCTACTCTTCCCCTATTCTATTTTTGCTAATAGCATTGAGGACAGTGCTACTTTTTATTTGGGGGTTGGCCTATTTTGATGATGATTTGGATATTTGGTTTGTAATAACCTTGATACTATTTTCCGTTATTCTCGTACTTTTTACTTTTGGTATGTATATAAAGTTACTTTTCCATGTATATATTCATTCCCTTTTTGTGTATATTCGCCTCAATCCCCTATTGTACATATTCAGTTTACTTTCCGTATTTTACTTTATAACTTCTTTTGCAATTTTCATTAATAGCATAACTTCTTATTTCATTTAGTAGCTTCCTACTTTTACAAGTTTTCGTGATCAATAAGCTTTTGGTTTTTTTAATGCCAATGTTCTTTCCAGAGGTGGATTTGTGTGAACCGGGTGGCTCTTCCCGATGATGGATGGCGTGACAACCTTCTTAAGGGTTTGAGTCCATTTTTCTTTATGTTTTAGTGTAAATAGTAGCAATGAATAAAAGTGACTCAGGCAAAGATTTACTTGGGCCTAGCACATTTACCTTTGAACTTATGGTTAGAAACAAATTGATTTGCAAGGAATGGTGCTAGTTGCGACCTTTAGACTCTTGTGTTGACTAAATAATCATCGAGTGGCTTCTTGGAGCCATTTGTGTTGCTCAATCTTAGCTAGGGTTGTTGTGGGCCCTTGATTCTGCCTCGTTAGAAATACAACAGCTTGTGAGGTGAGGTATTGATTTGAAAGTCCAAGTCCCGTGCTAATAAGTCTAAAACTTGCCCTGAATGTTTGTCTAGGCAAAATTCTAAGTGTAACTCGACTTGAGAAATGATTATAGGCTCTCCTTGATCCAAATTAAAATTTGAAAGCATCCATAGCCCATAAAATATGATATCTCTAGTCAACCCCGTTGAATCGAAGCCCTTGGTCTTTCAATAGCCATGATACAAGCATTTATCCGTTCTAAAATGCCCCTCTCTTGGCACTCGATCTTTCCTTAGCACAACTGGCAAAATCATAAGTTTGGGGGGAGAGACGAGGAATGCAAAAGTGATAAAAGGTACAAAATGAAAAAAAAGGGAAGGCAAAAGAAAAAAGAAAGAAAAGCCAAAAAGTCAAAAAGAAAGTGAATAATATAGAAAAAAATGAAGGGATTCAATAAAAAAAGGATTGACGAAAGGCTTGGAATGATTAGAAAGGAGAAAAATGATTGACATGAACAAGAAAGAGTGACAGTGTGTCTCTCTAGTCCCCTAAGGAAGAAGAAAATGACTCAAAGAGTCAAGAAAGCGTGAGCAGAAATGAGAAAATAAAGTGCTTAAGGAAAGATGAAATCTTCATAGACCGATATATCCTACCTTGAACCAAAAGCCTTCATTACATTCTCATAAAAGCCCTACATAATTTTGAGTTGAGTGAGCTTACATTAGTGGTGATTCACGGGCAAGATTATGGTACTTAGATCCGGACTTGTGACCTTCCTTTGAGAGAGATGAGCATTCTTTTCCACAATCCTTGCTCTGAGTGCTACAATATAAAGTGAGGTTTGCTTATGGAGAGTAGAAGAGCAAGAGTTTGGGTCAGCAATGACCTATGTAGTAGAAAGAGTTTCCTTGATGAGTTTAAGTCAAATCCTGATGCTTTTGTGTTGCACTAGGGCTATCATACTAAAAAGGTTGTGTGTTTGTTAATAATGCATTTGAGTTGAGGGTAATTGTTAGCCCATTGATGCTTGATGAAGTCACCTTAGGACAGCTGAAATTTTCCTTTCTTTTATCTTGAGGAGGTGGGAATTACTTTGCTTGCTGGAGGACAAGCAAAAGCTTAAGTTTGGGAGAGTTAATAACTATGAATTTTAGCCTATCTTATGCTCACTTTTGCTTAGGTTTCGGATAAAAATGTGTAAAAGTATTCTCGGAAACTGACTTATTGTGCTTGTCTGCAGGGTTTGGTCAAAATGAGGAAAGAAAGCCATAATCAACTCATGAAGGAGTTAAAATTGT
Organism: Nicotiana attenuata; assembly: GCF_001879085.1. Lineage (NCBI taxonomy): Eukaryota > Viridiplantae > Streptophyta > Magnoliopsida > Solanales > Solanaceae > Nicotiana > Nicotiana attenuata. Next base: position 268,289 of record NW_017671120.1, read on the forward strand.
ACAAGTTCAAAGCAAATATAAAAGCGCTGACCGCGAAGAAAAAGAGCGACCGCAAAGATCCACCGCTGAGGCGGCCACTATTATGCGGTCTGCGGAATTGAGGTTCAGAGAAGGTATTTTGGGTGCAACAGAAACCGCTGGGCGCGATGCAAAAGTGCGGCCGCAGAATTCCTGACGCGGCCGCGGTGGTAATTCCGATGAGAGCGGTGAATCAAGGTTCAGAGACCTTGCAAAGTGAGCCTATCTGAGAAGCGCGGTCCGCGTCCAAATTGCGCGGCCNCGGATCGATTTCTTCTTTTTCCCTTTCATATTGTAAACCAATTTAAAGTCACCATATTATATTCAACTGAGGAAAAGGAAAATTAAAAGGACATGTTTTGGCGTGCTGCAAATATAATCTTGATAGAAACAAAGGGTCCACCGAACTATATAGAGAACCAGGTTCTCTATAAGTTCCCACAGAACACACGCACACTGCAGTAAGTAAATGACACATTGGAGTTTTACGTGGAAAACTTTCAGCTCACGGGATTAAAAACCACAACCTACCCTTGTAGGATTTCAACTTCACTACTGAGCAAACTTCAGATTACAACCTATTGTAACCTAGGAATTAACCTCTTAATCCCTCACTAACTTATAACAAGCCCCTTTGTTATAACTCAATTACAACTCGACTAACTCTAGCCATGACACAAACACAAGGTTTATGATTTTACAAAGGTTTCCTACACAATGCTTCTAACTAAGCTAAGTAGGAATTACAAGTAAAGTACTTTAACATAGAGTGAGTAATTATGTGCAAAGGTTATATCATGATCCCAAATATAACAAGTCTGTCCTAAATTCTAGACCCCATTAGATACTCGCCTAGGTGTAAGTCACTTCCCTAGTGCTTTTTATCAATTAAGAAAAACCCTACAAAAACATTGTACTTAGATTACATTTAGCAATAAGTAGTATTAAAAGAAGAATAGAAACAAAACCAAACATGTTTAGAAGCGCAATTAAGAGCAACACGCATAGCTAGATTGGATAGAAACCCAACCCCCAACCAATATTAGCTCGTTGTGGATATCGTTCCCGACCTTTCGGGTAAAAGCTGCATCGACCACTCTTGCCATTTTATAGTGGTATAGGGTTGGAGCCGATCATTTGGAACATCCGCCGTGTGCGTTCTCACAATTTGTGAGAGAATAAGAGAAAGACACTTAGTATAACATCAACTGCATGATAGGAGATGAAGAAAGAGTAGTTTCCTAACACCCTATAGCCTCTCCAAGATAAGTACTGACGCCTCCGCACCAATCCGCAGTACTCTATTAGGCCTGCTCATAACTTGTCAGACCTATGTGAACCTAGTGCTCTGATACCATGTTGTCATGACCCAATTCCATTATAGGTCGTGATGACACCCAGCGCCGCCGCTAAGCAAGACAATAGTGAACTAACCACTTGATTCCCCTTTTTAATAAATTTTCAAGCAATTAAGCTTTCCTTGATTTAAAGGATTAAGAGACAACAAGCTTAAAATAAATAAGACGAAAGCAGATGAGTGCAATCATAACCATAGAAATAAACCAAAACCACAAGTCTACTAGTGCGTGTGCCAAGACCTAGTGTCACAAGTGTATGAGCACTAATAGATTATACAAAACTATAGCTATTGTCTGAAACTAAATAGACAGAAATGAAAGTAAGGAGAGACTATAGGATGCTGCGAAACGGCTCAGGAAAATCAGCTAACCACTAGGCCTCCAAGTAACAAGGGTGCGCGCCAATGTGATCGCCATATGCACCTGCCTCAGATCCTATACGGTTAGTGCAGAAGTGTAAAGTGAGTACATAAATAACATGTACCCAGTAAGTATCAAGTCTAACCTCGAAGAAATAGTGACGAAGGATCAAATTCGACACTTACCATGGACTAAAATTTTAAATACAGAAATTCTAAAATAGTAGGGGTTATATTCAACAATAACTCACTAACGAGCAGGGACAATTAAATTCTTTCACAAATTAATGAACTCCAAATAAATTCCTGTCATTTATACTTGTAACCTCACAACCACAATTTAATATCAAACATGATTAGGCTCCGAGTATTATTAAACATGAATTATGCCGATGTCGTAAGGCCCGATCCAGAATAACGTGTACACTATCGAGGCACGTGCGACATGATCCATAGATGCATCTACTCCATGCTGAGGCGTTCGGCCCAATCCAAAAGAAAGGAGGTTACTTTATAAGCATTTAACTTTCATGCAATAATAAGGCCAATACACGATGCAATAAAATTTTCATTTATGGTCAAGTAATCCGATCAAAGCTTAAGCAAGTGAAATTCGGTCTTTTACAATTCTTCCAACAAGTTTTAATATAATTTAGGCATTTAAATTAACAAGTAGGTGCAAATACTACAAGTAATTCATGATTTGGGTCCTAAACTACCCGGACATAAGCATAAATAGTAGCTACGCACGGACTCTCGTCACTTCGTGTGTACATAGCCCCCACAACTAGACACAAATATTAATTTGAATCGCCTATGGGGGTAAATTCCCTCTTACAATGTTAGGCAAGAGATTACCTCGTCTCAAAGCTTACTTTCTGGACTCAAATTCACTCTAAAGCCTCAACTCGGTGTCAAACAATCCAAAATTAGCCAAATGGTATATAAATTAATCAACGGTAAAGGGTCTAATATGTCCCTCTACTATTAACAATTATTTAAAAATGTCCTTCGTTATACTACTTGGCCGTTTGAGTCCCTATCGTTATACTATCACACAAATATACCCCTAATTTTAACGGAGTGCCACGTGGAAGCTCAAGAACAAAAGGACACACCTTCTGTTTCATTAGCCTGATCCAATTAAAAGCCACCCCTGATTTTTTGCACATTACCCGACCCATGTTCATCAAATTCAGTCCACAGTTCACGGCAAATTGGCCTAATACCGCTATTTCATCTTCTTCATACCAACTTTTACCATTAAGCTCCATGTTTCACCACTTGATCGATTCAACAATCAGGAAAAAGAAGTAATTCCATGCTCTAGAACATCTTTATTTTCCTTGTTTTTCAAAGAAAAGGAAATTTCTTCAATTTATTTCCCACTCCAACCAAAATGGAAAAATAATATCACATGGTTAGAATTAGGTTTTTCAAAGGAAAATGTGAGATTCCACATTTTTCAATCAAGGTTTTCGAAAAAAGCCATAAAAAGAAGAAAGAAAGATCAGAAAGCATAACTACTCTCGGTTCTTCACAATTTTCGGTATAATTGTTAAAAAAAAAATTAAAAACTCATTTGCATTGGAATTATAAATTTGTTGACAGATTCAAATCTGAAGGGGCAATATTTGTTGAGCTTAAAATTGAAGATCGCTACTAAATTTGAAGAGAAAAAATTAAAAACACCATTGAAGCTCTTTTGGGTATTGAATCATTAAATCTGAAATTTTTATCTGATTTATTTATTGGAGATTTGGTGTTGTTTGAGTCGTGAAGCTGCAAATCACTTAAAGAACTGATTTCAATATATTGTTGTTGCATGATAACTTTAGAAACCAAATCGTTAAAGATATGTATGGAGATGTTCTTTTGAATTTTTTTAAAAGAAAAAACCCAAAGTTGAGCAAATTGGGACGAGTAATGCATGGGTAAAAAATTAGGGGTTAGTTCTAATTGGATCCTGCTATTAAAACAGAGGGTGGGTCCTTTTGTTCCTGAGCTGCCACGCGGCACTCCGTTAAAGTTAGGGGTATATTTGTGTGATAGTACAACGGTAGGGACTTAAACGGCCAAATAGTATAACGAAGAACATTTTTAAATAATTGTTAATAGTAGAGGGACATATCAGACCCTTTACCGATTAATCAGTACATGTTCAAAAGTTCATATTCCAACTATTAAAGTGATTACCCAACCTCAAATTGTAGGATTCCTAAAATTCACTCCTGAGCCCACATACCCAGATTCTGGAAATTTTCGAAGAAAGTTGTTACCCATAACCTCATGAACTCAAATATATGATTTTCACTAAATTCCATAACAAATTTCGTGGATAAATTCCATTTTATCAAAACCTAGGTTTTTCATCTAACCCATAAATCCCACAAATTTATACGTTAAAATCTACCCATAATCTATGTATTAAATTCACATTAGGTAGGAATTACTTACCTCAATAGCTAGGTCAAAATCCCCCTTTTTGAAGCTCCAAAATCGTCCAAGAGTGCAATAAATAAACCCAAAAATGGCTAAGTCCCAATTTTAAAACTCTCTGCCCAACTACCTTCTTCTTTGTGAACGCGGAAAAGCACTCGCGTTCGCGAAGGCAATGGCCCAGGCCCATGAAATATTTGCCTACGCGAACGCAACAAGGGCCTCGCAAACGCGAAGGCTTACCAGCCATGTCCTTCGCAAACGCGGGGGCTCCTTCGCGAACGCGAAGAGCAAATGGCACTGACCCCCCCCCCCAAGGTCCCTTCCTCTACGTGAATATGAGTGCTTTCACGAACGCGAAGGGAAAATTTCCCAACTACTCAAATCCTTCTTCATGAACGCGATGACCCTCCCGCGTCCGCGAAAAAGGAAACCAGAACTGAAAAATCTAGTTTCCTCAACTTAGCTCCGGGCGGTCCGAAACACACCCGAGCCCCTCGGGACCCCATCCAACTACACCAACAAGTCTATAAACATAATACAGACCTGCTCGAAATCTCGAAATGCGTAAAACAACAACAAAATCAATAATCACACCCAAAATCAAATTGAATCAAGATATGAACTTCAAGTTTCCAAATCGCTCCGAATGCGCTGAATCATACTTTGACTGCTCGGAATGACACCAAATTTTGCGTGCAAGTCTTAAATCACCATACGGAACTATTTCTGGTCTCGGAATCCCAAATGGATCTCGATAACACCAAAAGCTACTCCAAACTAAATTTAAGGAACTTTAGAACCTTCAAATAGCCAACTTTCATTATTATGCGCCGATTTGTCCCCAGGTCATCTGAAACCTGAGCCGAACATATGCCCAAGTCATAAATCATCATACATACCTATTGGAACCGTCAAATCTTAATTCGGAGGTCTCTTACTCAAAACGTTGATTGAAGTCAAACATAGCCTTCTAAAGCCGAACCATGGAACCAAGTGTTCCGCTTTCAACCCGAACTCTTCCAAATCTTGAACTAACCATCCCCGCAAGTCATAAAATAGCAAAAGATATGGGAAGTCTTATTTAGGGGAACGGGGTTCTAGAAAGAAAAATAGTCGATCGGGTCATTACAGGTTCCTATCCACCGGAACACTCTGAGTTTCTAGGCGAAGGGGTGGCAAACCTTTTTGTGCAACAGACTGGACCCAAGCTAGAATGAGACTTACCTTCCGAGTCCTCAGGCAGTTCTGGTTGCTTCTATTATGGCTGGGTACCCTATCAATGTGGGTACTGATTAGGTCGCAGCGGACTCAACCTTTGGAAGAGTGGGCGCTAATACTTTTACCCAATAGTGGTATCGGGGTCAATTTCCACAGGGAGCTAGGAAGGGAGTTGGATATTTGTTTAGCCTAGAAATGTGAGTTTGCTTCTAATTGATCTTCTATCATTTTGGGTTTTCGTGATTATCAACTACAATTTAACAACTACTAATTATAACTAAATTATGCTAAGATATTAAGTGTAGGTTGTATGCAAGATAGAGAAAGGCACTAGGGTCGTGGCATTTACCTAGGTGGTCAACTAACGGGTAGAGATTCCTAATACGAGAATGATGATTATAGGGCTTATGATATAACCGTTGCATGATAGCACTCACTCTCACACCTCTCGGTAGAAAGAATGATTTTGCCCAATTGACTCTGTCGAGACCAATTGGGTAGGCTAACAAACCAAGCAACTTAGGGTTCAAGTTGGGTAATTACTCTCTCGAGGTCTTACCCGTTAATTGGGACTACCATTCTCATGGGTCCATCCCAATTCCTTGTTGGGTTAATTTTGGAGTCATAGACACTCTTTCTCAAGAAGAGTCAAGACCCACTAAGCTAGACTTAGTGTTTGCAACCACCAAATCCAAGTGAAAACATAAAATTAACCCCAAATATCAAACACCCAACATCATTCAAGCATTAAACAATCACACCCATTAATTACCCACACTAGGGTTGAGCCACAACCCTAGCTAATGGGTTTAGCTAGCCATAATAACAACAGAAATTGAAGAAGAAATAGATAAAATGAACATATTAATTAACTAGAATGTTAATCTACAATAATCCACGTTAAAACAAGATGAAAATGCCCAAAATAGGCTAAAACTTTTGTCTCACGAGTGCAGCTGCTCTCTGGTATCTAATTCGTGCCCTAAAAATGGCAAATATTCTATTTATACTAAGTTAAGAAAAACCGGACAAAAATACCCCTGCGGGGTCCGTGCGGTCCGCACGAAGTTGACACGCGGCCGCACTGGGTTGCTTGACTTCTGAGACTTGCCTTCTGAAGATGTTGACGCGGACCGCACAATGATGGAGTGCGGCCGCATGATGACTGGCGTGGACCGCGTGAACTTGTAGTGCGGCCGCATGAGTGGCTTGTGATGGTCTCTGGACTTTTGTGGTGCGGACTGCGTGAGCTTGTAGTGCGGCCGCATTGGCTGGAACTAAGAATGCCAACTCTCTGAACTCCTATGGTGCGGCCGCATGACATGATGGTGCGGTCCGCACCAAGTTCTGAATATCCTTGCTTTCATGACCTTTGACACTTTATCCAGGTTTCACTCCGTTTCGAGCCGATTTTTGACTTTTGTCATCTTGTTGCTCAAACCTGCAATGAAGCGGAACTTATAAGCATTCTGGGTTTATTTTATGGCAAATCATACATAAAGCATAGGCAAGTATGGGCATAAAACGTGTTAAAATCACAGTTATCAACTCCCCCAAACTTAAACCTTTGCTTGTCCTCAAGCAAGTAAAACAAGACCCACCCCTCAAAGGGAAACATCCAAGTAATTCCAGCTTATCCTAAGGAAGCCTCATCACGCATCAATTGGGACTAACAATTGCCCTCAATACGAATGCATCATTAACACATTTTTAATCTTTTAAGAACTATGGATCGAATGTGACACGAGAGCATCAAGGGTTGACTCATTTCATCAAGGCGCTTTTCTCAAATACCTTGGTCTTTGTGAAACCCAAACTCACACATCCTCAACTCTCCCTAAGCGAACCTCACTTTTTAGAGTAATGACACACAACCCGAGGTTGATGGATCTTTTGTTTTCACTCATTTCTCTCACAAAGAAGGTCATAAGTCCAGCTTTAGGTACCATATGCTTGCCCCTTATGTAAGTATCTAGGCTTCCCTCAACTCAAGATCATATAGGGCTTTTGAGGAGTCTTTGTGAAGGCTTTTGGGTGAAGGTAGGATATGTTTTTGTTCATTTAGGTTCAATCTTCCCTTTAGCACTTCTTTTGATTCATTATGGCATACTTTTTGACTCATTTGAGTACTTCACTTCTTTCAATTCTTTCAAGGGGTTAGAGAGACACATTGTCACTCTTTTGCAATTCAAATCTTTCTCCTTTGTCTACTTTTACACAACCTTTTTCACTTTGTTTTCTTTGAATCCCCTTTTCCGGTTCTTACTCACTTTTGTATTTCATTTTGTCTTTTTCTCTTTTTCATTGCCTCCCTTTTCTTTTGCTTTTGTGCCTTTTTACCGCATTGAATCCTTGCTTGTCTCAACCCCCCAAACTTAGGTATTTGCCATTGCTCAAGGGAAGATTTGGGTGCCAAGAGAGGGTCTCATTGAGAACGTGTAGAGGCTTGTAGCTTTGGTTCATGAAAGAAGAAGGATAAGGCTCAAAAGAGTTGAACTAGGGATCATTTCATTGGTAGGTTATGGAAATTGTTCAGATTTGGAAGTTCGGATCAAGGAAGGCCTATATTCACTTCTCAAGTCAAGTTTCACCTATGATTTCGCCTCAACAAACATTCAGGGCAAGTTCTAGACCATCGGCTTGGAGCTTAGACTCACAATTCAAATTCTCACCACACACATACTCAGGGTTTGCTAAAGATATTGAGTTGCGAGCCCACTACGACCTTAGTTCCAATTCAAGCGCACAATGGCCCCACACGACCATATGATGATTGTTTGGTCAACACAAGAGTCTCAAGGGCACAATTTTCACCATCCTAAACACAACATTATGTCTTTGACCATGGGATCAAAGGCAAATGTGTTAGGCCCAAGTGAAGCTTGCCTGAGGTCCTCTTAACTACAAAATTTTGAAAATCAAAAGAATAAAAATCAAAAACGGACTCAAACCTTTAAGAAGGTTGTCACGCCATCTATCATTGGGAAGAGCCACCGGGTTCGCACAACACACTACCCTTGGAAAGAACCGTGGCATTAAGAAAACCAAGGGCTTATTGAAAACACTAAAACCGAAACAAAAGGCTACGAGCCTCACTACTAGGCTGAAAACGAATAATTTAAACGAAAATAGAAAAACCGAATGAATATGTACAATGGGGAGTAGAATATACAACGGGGTGAATATATACATAAGAGTCTAAAAGTAGCCAAAGTTAAAAGTTATATACAGACCAACTATTCAAAAATCAAAGACAATCCAAAACATAAACTAGAAATGAAATAAATATATACAGTCATCCAATGTATCAGAATCAAAATGGTAGGGCGCACCCCTACGAATAAAAGCTGGCATTGTCCCCAATGCCAACTACCAAGATAAGCTCAAAAACATAGTAAAAGGATATAGAGAGGCCCCTCAAGCCTAGTCCACGTGCGTGGGGTCTCCTGTCGTCCCTGGATCCTCTGTAGTAGCTGGGACCTCAGACTGGTCTCTAGTCTGCTGCTGCTGTGCTGCTGGGACTTGAGCTGGATCAAGGACAGGCTGAACCGCCGGTGGAACACTAGATGTACCCTCATGAACCTGGGCCACCTCTATCACCACTCCCTCAGTGCTAGGGAGTTTCCTCTTCTTCCTCGGCCTGGGAGTCTCCTCCTGCTGTGGCTGAACGGCTGCTGGCTCTATAATTGGCTCCCCGAAAAGTAAGTCAAGTGGCATCTGATCCGCCAGAAGCTTATCCACATCCTCCCTCAACTTCATCACTGACTCCTTGGAGGCTTTTTGCTTCCTCAATTTCCTGTGCTCCCTAGCTAGTTTCCCCAGTGCTGTGCTGTGTGCTCCAACTGCCTTAGCCAAGGCATTTTGTGTCTCCATCATCTTTTCCTGGTTGGCCAGGATCTTCTTCAGTGTCTCCTCAATAGAAGGAGGGATCTCAACTGTGGAAGGGCTGACTGTGCCTGAACTACAGTGGCCAAGTTTGACAACTTGGATGTCGCAGCTGACATCCAGTTGTTCAAACTGGCTAGAGACTGAGCAAGCTGGTGGGCAGTGAACCTGTGGGTCTTCGATGAAGGGACATCTAGGTCAGCTGCAGTAGATGGACCAGCAATAGAAGAAGGGCCCTGAGGCAATATCTCACTGGTAGCAGGGATGGTGGAAGGCTCAGTGGACTGCTCAATAACCGCTGGCTCCTCAGACTGGCCAGGTGCGGTAGAAGTGGATGCCTGAGGCTTTTTGGACCTCTTTGGGTTGTCGGGACCCAACTGACTGTACCATGAGTAGGGGGCCACCTGAACATCAAATTTCTTCTTCTTTACCTTCAACTCTCTGAAGTACAGGGAAAGAGTGTTTGGGAAGGGGTAGTTTGTGTTTGTCTCCTGCCCTACCGTAGAAATCACTCTTGACATGATGTTGCCCACATTCAGAGGAAAACTAGCCATAATGGAAGCTACTAACACTGCACGAGGAATAGGAACTGTGTGATCATGAGTTGAAGGGTCAAGCCTACTACACACGAAGGTCAACCACCCCTTTGCTTCAAAACTGAATGTGTTTCTCAGAATTTTCTCTCTTGCTTTCACCAAACTGGGACAGTGCTCGGAGCTGCCAAGTGTTGGGCCAACCACAGGCGAACCTTTTCTTTCATTTCCAGCTTTTCTAAGTATTGGGTTTCGTCTTCTTCATTGAACCCCAAAAATTCGTTCAGAGACTTCCCATCAAACATCACCACCTTGTCCCTCACTTTTGTCACCTTTGAATCTTTCACCACATGATAGACATTACAGTAAAACTCTTTCACCATATGTTCATTTGCAACTATGCAACGTTCCTTGAAGAACCCCCAACCCTCTCTAGTTCAGAATTGTGCTTGCACATGTGGGTTTAGAGGAAGAAGATCAGAATCAATAAATTGCCTCTCCGGAATCAACTTTCTTTTGGGCCACCACTCTCGAAATCTGTGGAAGGCTATTTCACTTACAAATCTATCAGCCCATGCTTCCGGTTTTCTTGTTCTCTCAATACCACCAACTTGGGGCTCACCCCCCTCGCCATATCCTGCACTCTCCCCAGACAATGAAGCTGTGGGGGAGGTGGAGTATTGTGCCTCACTTCTATCCTTGGACTCATCAGACGAGTCCAAAACTACATTCACCGGTTTCTTGAGGCTTTTATCAGTTGGTCCCTTGGAAGTAGGTGAAGCTGAGGGAGAGTCATGCAATTGGAGCGAAAGAGACATGTGAGTTGGAGCAGATTCAGAAGTAATACTCCGGGATGGGGCGTACTCACTCCCCGAAGAATGGGAGGCAGCTCTATCAGCTTCCCATATTATCTTGCGGGTCTTTTTGATATTCTCCCGAGTCTGGGGAGTGAGTTTAACAACCCGCTTCCCTTTTCCCCCTCGGGAGGAGCCACCCCTCCCGGGTTGTTGTTCTTTTCCTCCACGTTGCTTTACCATGATCTGCAAAGAAAAGTCTAACATTGTTAGTTGAGGCATATGCAGTGAATTGGATGGTGCAGTTGAAAGCATGGGTGAACAACAGGAATGCAGAATAGAAAAAGCGCGGACTGCGCAAAAGAGTCACGCGGACGCGTTGGACTGGCGCGGACCGCGTAAAACTGGAGCGCGGACCGCGGTCAAGATGCACCAGAGACACCACTCTCTGAATCTCACTGACGCGGTCCGCACTATTTTGGTGCGTGGCCGCGCTAGACTGGCGCGGACCGCGCAGAAAATACGCGCGGCCGCGTAGGGCAAAAACTGAACTGAGGATAGGGATTTTCATTTAAGTCCAATTTATTTGCTCAAATTATGGGTCCTAGTTGTCCCTACTCAGTTACTAATCAAGAAATCATGCCCATTGTTTCACATAAACACACAAAATCTACCCTAACAGGTAAAACTAATAGAGAAGGAAGAAAATAAGAAGTTATACTAACAAGAAGCAAAATAAAATAAACTAAACTAAACTATGAATGAGATTAGTGAGGAATGTTACCAGAGGTTGTGAAAAATTTAACTACTTGAAGCAAGTTGTTGTTTTGATGCACAGTGAAAAATTGAGAGCTCAGGTAGAAAATTGGCGAAAAGGTTAAAATGAAGCCTAGGGTCTCTATTTATAGAAAACAATCTGGGCCCCATTACTTACCCACCAGCGCGGCCGCGCAGAAATGGCCGCGGACCGCGCTGGATTTCCAGCACTCTTAGTTGCCTGAACAACCCACGCGGACCGCACTGTTTTGATGCGCGGCCGCGTGGGAAACTTCAGAGAGTATGCATTTTGGGCTTCTCACGCGCGGACCGCACAAAAATGTCACGCGGACCGCGCAGAGAACTTCAGAGACTCAGCTTCCATTTCACCAGCCTGCGCGGACCGCACTGTTTTGGTGCGCGGCCGCGTAGGCAAACTTCAGAGACCTTAAGATTTTTGCTACTTTTGCCCTGCACTGGTCCAACATCAACCCTGCAACATCTCACAAACCATGAGTTGAAAAATCCTAATCTACAATGGAAAAATAAAAAGAAAGAAAAAGACATGGGTTGCCTCCCTAGAAGCGCCTGATTTAACGTCGCGGCACGACGCAATTTACCACAAAATCACTTCAAATGAAGGAGTGCCACCACGTGGCTGTCATCAATTTTCCCCAAGTAATGCTTCACACGATGCCCATTGACTCGGAAGACTTAACCATTTATGTTCTTGAGATCAATAGCACCAAATGGGGTCACCCCAACAACTTCAAATGGACCACTCCACCTAGACTTGAGCTTTCCTGGGAATAACCTCAACCGGGAGTTGAATAGAAGAACCATGTCACCCACCTTGAATTCTTTACCCCGAGCATACTTGTCATGGAGGTACTTCATCTTGTCCTTGTAGAAAGACGAACTGGAGTAAGCATGAAATCTAAACTCATCAAGCTCATTCAATTGCTCCACTCGGAGATTTGCTGCAACATCCCATTCCAAGTTCAACTTCCTCAATGCCCACATAGCCTTGTGTTCAAGTTCCACTGGAAGATGGCAAGCTTTAACAAACACCAACCGATACGGAGACATGCCAATTGGAGTCTTGTAAGCCCTCCGATAAGCCCAAAGAGCATCATCCAATTTCTTCGACCAATCGGTCCTATTAGCATTCACCGTTTTGGACAAAATACTCTTTATCTCCCGATTTGAGACTTCCACTTGTCCACTAGCTTGTGGATGATAGGGGGTGGTCACTTTGTGATTAACTCCATACTTAGCAAGCAATGAATCAAAAGCCTTGTTGCAAAAATGGGACCCCCCATCACTAATAAAGGCTCGAGGAATACCAAATCTTGTAAAGATACTCTTCTTCAAAAATGCTACAACACTTTGGGCTTCATTGTTGGGAAGAGCCACAGCTTCCACCCATTTTGAAACATAGTCCAACGCCACGAGAATGTAAGTATTACCACAGGAGCTCACGAACGGACACATGAAATCGATGCCCCAAACATAAAAAATATCCACCTCAAGAATTGTATTGAGGGGCATCTCATCCTTCTTAGAAATACCGCCGGCTCTTTGACATGCATCACATCTCTTCACCAATTCACTAGCATCCTTGAACAATGTGGGCCAATAGAAGCCACAACTCAAAACTTTTGAAGCTGTCCTCACCCTCCCCTGTGATGACCACCATAGGGAGAAGAGTGACAAGCCTCCAATATGCTCATTTGTTCACTTTCCGGTACACATCTCCTTATCACTCCATCCGTGCAAATTTTAAACAAATACGGATCATCCCAATAAAAATCCAAACTATCCCGCTTGACTTTCTTCCTTTGGTTGGAAGAGAGCTCACACGGGATGTTACCAGTCACAATGAAGTTGGCGATGTCCGCGAACCATGGCATTTCACACATAGAAACGGAAAGAAGCTGCTCGTCAGGGAACCTATCATTGATCTCAATGCCATCACTCGGTCTCCCATCTTCCTCTAATCGGGACAAATGGTCGGCAACTTGATTCTCGCTTCCCTTTCTATCCACAATCTCTAAATCAAATTCCTGAAGGAGTAGCACCCATCTCATCAATCTTGCTTTCGAATCCTTCTTAGTCATCAAATACCGAAGGGCTGCATGGTCCGTGTGTATGATCACCTTTGCCCCCATAAGGTAAGGTCTAAATTTCTCCATCGCGAACACAATAGCCAATAGCTCCTTTTCTGTCATTGTGTAGTTTCTCTGGGCCTCATTCATAGTCTTGCTAGCATAATACACAGGATGGAACATTTTGTTGATCCTTTGGCCTAGCACCGCCCCAACCGCTACATCACTCGCATCGCACATAAGTTCAAAAGGCAAATCCCAATTAGGTGCGGTGATTATAGGAGTTGTTGTCAACTTGTGTTTCAATAGCTCAAAAGACTCCATGCACTTCTCATCAAAAATAAACTTGACATCTTTCTCTAACAACTTGCAAAGCGGGTTCACAATTTTTGAAAAATCTTTAATGAATCGCCGGTAGAACCCGGCATGACCAAGAAAACTCCTCACCCCTTTGACAGAAGTAGGGGGAGGGGGCCTTGAGATAACCTCTATTTTTGCCTTGTCAACTTCAATTCCTTGCCTTGAGATTTTGTGACCCAATACAATTCCCTCTTGCACCATAAAGTGACATTTCTCCCAGTTGAGCACAAGGTTGGTTTCTTCACATCTTGCCAAAACCCTATCCAAGTTCACCAAACATTCTTCAAATGAATCTCCCACCACGCTGAAGTCGTCCATGAATACCTCCAAGATATCCTCCACCATGTCGGTGAAAATTGCCATCATACATCTTTGGAAGGTCGCTGGGGCATTATATAGTCCGAATGGCATTCTCGAGAAAGCGAACGTGCCATAAGGACATGTAAAGGTTGTCTTCTCCTGATCCTCCGGGGAAATGAGAATTTGATTATACCCCGAGTAGCCATCTAGAAAACAATAAAAGGCCCGGCCCGCAAGACGATCAAGCATTTGGTCCAAGAATGGTAGTGGGAAATGATCTTTTCTTGTCACCTTGTTCACCTTTCTATAGTCCATACACACTCTCCAACCCGTAACTGTCCGAGTAGGAATCAACTCATTGTTGGCATTGGTCACTACCGTGATTCCACCCTTCTTTGGCACACATTGGACTGGAGAGGTCCATGAACTGTCCGAGATCGGGTAAACCACACCGGCGTCAAGCCACTTGATAACCTCTTTCGTAACCACTTCTTGCATCACCTCATTGAGTCTCCTTTGATGTTCAAGAGATGGTCGTGCATCGTCCTCCAAAATGATTTTATGCATGCAAAATGCGGGGCTTATCCCCCTGATGTCCGCCAAAGTCCATCCTATTGCCCTTTTTCGCTTTTGGAGCACCTCCACAGTAGCTTCAACCTGCAAGTTAGTAAGGAAAGAAGAAAGAATAACTGGAAGAGTATAATTAGAGCCCAAGAACTCATACCTGAGGTGTGGAGGAAATGGTTTCAACTCCAACACCGGTGGCTCCTCAATTGATGGCTTGGTTGGCGGAGTTTTGCGATTTTCAAGATCCAAAGATAGTTTCCTAGGCTCATATGAATATGAACCCATTCCATGCAATGCATTCACGCACTCCACTCTACCGGCATCATCATTGGCATCCATGTTAAGAAGCACGACTTCAAGAGGATCTTCAACATTGATCAAGGCAATTGTGTCATCCACTATCACCGCCGTGACAATGTCCACAAATGAACACACCTCGGTACTATTGGGTTGCCTCATTGACTTGCACACATGAAATAGCACCTTCTCATCTCCCACACGGAATGTTAACTCCCCTGCTTCCACATCAACCAATGCCTTCCCCGTAGCTAGGAAAGGCCTTCCAAGAATGATAGGCACTTCGAAATCCACTTCGCAATCCAATATGACAAAGTCGGCCGGCAATATGAATTTGTCCACCCGGACAAGCACATCATCTATTATACCTAGAGGCCTCTTCATCGACCGGTCCGCCATTTGAAGTCTCATGGAGGTTGGCCTAGGTTGCCCAATTCCCAAAGTCTTGAAGACTGAGTACGGCATCAGATTATTGCTAGCCCCCAAGTCACATAGGCCTTAGCAAAGTCTGCACTTCCGATAGTGCAAGGAATAGTGAAAGCTCCAGGGTCCTCTAGTTTCGGGGCCATAGAATGCATAATCGCACTAACTTGGTGCGTCATCTTTATTGTTTCACACTCCATAGACCGCTTCTTGGTGACTAAGTCCTTCATACCCAGGCATTTGTTCAAGCGCCTCCAGTAAAGGAACATTGATTGTGAGTCTCTTCATCATGTCTATGAATTTCTTGAACTGATTGTCGTTCTTTTGCTTTGTCAACCGTTGAGGATATGGTGGAGGTGGCCTAGGCAAGGGTGCCTTTGCCTTGGGCACCGCCGGCTCGAGTATATCAATAATGTGTTCCCTAGACGGGTTCACGGTATCTTGAGTCTCTACCCCGGCCTCATCATCAATATCAATCCGCACATCATTTGTCACTATTGGTTCAACCACATTGTCAACATTCAAAGGTGCTTCATCATCATGCAACTCAATTTCATCATTCACAACTTGATTCTCAACCGAGGCTTGCACATCAGCGCCTCTTCCACTCCTAGTTGTAACCGCCATAACATGATTGTTACCCCCTTCGGGTTCACTACCGTATCACTTGGTAGCACACCTTTTGGGCGGGTATTTAAAGCTTGAGAGATTTTTCCTATTTGCACCTCTAGGTTCCGGATAGATGTGTTATGCGAAGCCAATTGTGCATCAGAATCTTGGTTCTTTTTCATCATCTGCTCGAACATCATTTCTATCCGTCCCATATCACTTCAAGAAGAACTAGGCCCTTGTGACTGAAAGGGAGGTGGATTGTTTGGTTGTTGGAACATGGGGGGCCTTTGAAAGCCTTGCCCCTACCACCATTATTCCACCCTCCTTGATTGCCATTGTTGTTGTTCCAATTGTTGTTGTTCCCATTCCAATTGCCTTGGTTATTGCTTTGATTACCCCAATTGTTGCTTTGATTGTTATTGTTCCAATTGTTGCCACCTTGTTGTTGATTATTGTTATTCCAATTGCCGCCTCCTTGTTGATTGCCCCAAGTGCCTTGGGGGCGCCATTGTTGATTTCCTTAATTTCCTCTATTTCCTTGGTAGTTATTGACATATTGGCACTCCTTATTTTGATCATCAAAACACTCATCCGAATAACCACCACCATCGTTGTTGTTGTCAAATTGGTCACCGCTACCTTGAGGTTGTTGTTGCCCTCTTTGCTCCTTTTTAGCATAGAAACATTCTCCATTGCATTGACTTGGCGTGGGTTTTGTACTTGTTGCAATTGCGCCTTCGCCAACTGATTCATTGTTGTTGTAAGTTCGGCAATAGCTTGGCCATGATCACTCAACTCCTTATGCTAATGGATGACCGTGGGGTCACCTTGGGGTACATTCGCTCGGCTTTGCCATGCCGAAGAGAAGTCCGCCATTTCATCAAGTACGTCACATGCCTCTTGGTAAGAAAGTTTCATAAAGTTCCCACCGGCCAATTGGTTCACAATGCATTGGTTTGTGGTGTTGATGCCCCTATAGAAAGTCTGTTGGATCATCGCCTCAGTCGTGTCGTTGTTAGGGCATTCCTTCACCATTGTTCTATATCGCTCCCAGATCTCATGCAATGGCTCCGTTGGCATTTGCTTAAAGGCTAGAATCTCGTCCCGAAGAGCCGTCATATGACTTGGAGAAAAGAACTTTGCAATAAATTTGTCCGCCAATTCATCCCATGTGGTGATAGAATGATTTGGTAACCTTTCTAACCAGTCCAACGCTTTACCCCGAAGAGAGAACGGGAAAAGCATCAATCTCAACGCATCCTCTGACACGTTTGTTTGTTTGCTGCCCCAGCAAGTATCTACGAACCCCTTCAAGTGCTTGTATGCATTTTGGTCGGAGGCGCCCGTAAAATATCCCCTTTGCTCGAGCAAGGTCAACATGACATTTGTGATTTGAAAGTTCCCCGCCCGGATTCGGGGAGGAACAATGGCACTCGCGTACCCTTGATTAGGAAGAACTCTTGGGAGCTCTCTTGGCGGTGGCAGAGGAGGGTCTGGAATAGGATTGTTGTCATGTACATTAGCATTGGCATTTCGACCTCTCTGTGGTACTTGTGGTACCGGAAGCTCATGTTGCTCAACATCTTCAACCTCCTCATGGGACTACCATTCTCATGGGTCCATCCCAATTCCTTGTTGGGTTAACTTTGGAGTCATAGACACTCTTTCTCAAGAAGAGTCAAGACTCACTAAGCTAGACTTAGTGTTTGCAACCACCAAATCCTAGTTAAAACATAAAATTAGCCCAAATATCAAACACCCAACATCATTCAAGCATTAAACAATCACACCCATTAATTACCCACACTAGGGTTGAGCCACAACCCTAGCTAATGGGTTTAACTAGCCATAATAGTAACAAAAATTGAAGAAGAAGTAGATAAAATCAACATATTAATTAACTAGAAAGTTAATCTACACGAATCCACGTTAAAACAAGATGAAAATGCCCAAAATAGGCTAAAACTTTAGTCTCACGAGTGCTGCTGCTATCTGATATCTAAAACTTAACCTAGAAATAATAAAATATTCTATTTATACTATGCCAGAAAAATCAGACAAAAATACCCATGCGGGGCTGGCGCGGACCGCGCAGAAATGCAGCGCGGCCGCGTAGGGGTCTGAGCCTTCGATCATTCACTTCTGAAGCTGGGGGCACGGACCGCACAAAAAGGTAGCGTGGCCGCGCAGGCTAATGAGCGCGGACCGCACAACAATGCAGCGCGACCGCGTGGACTCCAGCGCTGACCGCGTAGAAAAGAGCGCTGATCGCGCGTGGAGACTCCTGAAATGGGTGCTCTCTGAATCTCCTAGCGCGGCCGCGCAGCAAATCAGTGCGGTCCGCGCTAGGTCCTCCTGTCCCTACTTCAATGATTTTTGACACTTGAGCAGGTTTCACTCCGTTTCGAGCCGATTCTTGACTTTCGTCATCTTGTCGCTCAAACCTGCAATCAAGCGCACATTGTAAGCATTCTGGGTCTATTTTATGACAATTCATACATAAAGCATAGGTAAGTATGGGCATAAAATGTGTAAAAATCACAGTTATCACAAGTCACCAGTTTATTTTAAAAATCCTATATTGAGGAAATTTGACTTCATTTAGAAGTTTGCGAAACCAGAAAACTAGGTAAGGAATTCTGTTAACCCGGGAGAAGGTGTTAGGCATTCCCGGGTTCCGTGGTTCTAGCACGGTCGCTTAACTATTAATAATTGGCCTAATTATCTGATTAATTACATGTTTTAAACCTATTGTGCATTTTTAACCTTTAACCGCTTGTAATTATTTTGACCGCTTTTTAGGATTTGTGGAATTTTTTCTTGAACAAGTTACGATTGTCGTACACATGCCGTTTTGAAACACATTGCAAACCACGCTACATGAAATGCACCCGCGATATGTGATATGTTTATTTTATTATTGTTCAAAGTTGTTATGATCGGGTCACATGAAATGCACACCTGAATTTGGGAATTAGGTATCATAACCATGTCACGGGAGTCGTACCTATAGTCACGATGATTCAATTACGCGCCTAAAGCAACACTACGATGTTTGTGGATTTTGATTCATGAAATGGCAACTTAGAAATTCAGAAATTTATTTTTGTTAGCAAGGTATATATGAGAATGCTAGCTAGGGCCTTGTAAGTTTCCCAGATGAGGACCTTGGGTGAGAAAACCAAGATGATTTATACTGAGCAACATTTCAAAGCAGCACTTTAGTGCATAACGACCCAGGGTCGTGAGCATAACCAGCAAATTGTTAAGATTTTAAAAATGTGACATCCATCTATCTAAAGATTCCATTAAAGCTAGGCACGAGTGTAATTATATTGGATTGGGCTCGAAGCTGGGCCCAGGCGGAAAAGGAGTCCAAAGACTACGTCAGGTCTGGCTTCTACCATGCGGTCTCAATTGGGGCTAATACCAAGCCCAACCATTTTTAGTAGAAAGGGCCCTTAATGTACTAAGGCCTTAACTGAAATTCCTATGTTTTCTTTAACACAAATAGCAGAACGTTCATTAAATTCTAAAAAAAAAATCAAATCATGCTGAATAGCCATATTATGGACTTTAATATGCTACATTAACACGCCACTAACAACAGTGGCTAATTCTAAATTAATTGAACGAAAACATCCTTGAATCCTGAATACATTATGTCTAAGAGAGGTAACTTCAACTTTGAAAAAACAAATAACAGCTATGACAACTTCATGTTCTATTTACAGCACATTGATACTAACTGGCAGTAATTACAAATTATCTTAACAAAATATGAGAATTACAACTTATCTATTACACTGGAATTTAATCTTTGAAAAGAAAACAAATATCAACTAATTCAATTACAGCTTCCATGAAATTGGTATCCTAGTGAACACTTGTCCTTTTTGGATATGATCTATCCATAAAGTTTTAGTCCACCACATGGAGCCATTAATTTCAGCATGGCATTGATAGCATAATTCCAGTCATTGGCTTTAGAACTTGCTGATTTGGCCAACTAGTGGCCAGATCCACAAGTTATAGCCCATGATTAGCAACACAAACCACCAATGACTTCAAGTAAACCCCATGTTATTCATCAAATAAGTAGAAGAAGAAAGGAAACAACCTCAGCAGCTGTGACGATCCGACCCGTCGTCTCATGTGTTACTGCTCCGTTTTCCCCATTCTATGCTTCTTCATGTTTCATTACCGGTATGTGGTGAGTTAGAGTTGATTAGGATTGATTTTGATAAGAAATGAGACACTTAGTCTCTTTTAAGAAGGGTTAAGTTGGAAAAATCAACCGGACATTGACTTATGAGTTAGAGGGCTCGGATGTGATTTTCGGTGATTCGGTTAGCTTCGGGGGATGATTTGTGACTTAGGAGTGCGATCGGAATTGATTTTGGAGGTCCGGTGTAGAATTAGGCTTGAATTGGTGAAGTTAGTATTTTGGCGAATTCCGGTTGATGGGTGAGATTTTGATCCGAGGGTCGGAATGGAATTCCGAGAGTTGCTGTAACTTCGTTATGTGATTTGTGATGTGTGTGCAAAATTTCAGGTCATTCGGACGTCGTTTGGTTGGGTTTTTGATCAAATGCGTGTTTCGGAAGTTTTAGAAGAACTTAGGCTTGAATGCGATGTAATTTGATGGTTTTGGTGTTCTTTGTGGTGTTTTGATGATTGGAGCAAGTTTGAGTGATGTTTTAGGATGTGTTGGCACTTTTGGTTGAGGTCCCGTGGGCCTCAAGTGTGTTTCGGATGCCCAACGGGTCATTTTTGGAAATTGTTGAACTGCTGGTTGCTGGTATCTGGTTTCCTTCTTCGCGAACGCGAGGGGAGTCTCGTGAATGCGAAGAGAAAAAATGGGAGGCTGTGATTTTGGCCTTCGCGAACGCGAAGGCGGAGTCGCGAACGCGAAGGAGTGGGTCAAGGTGCTACGCGAACGCGGGAGAGTAATCGCGAACGCGTAGAAGGAAAGTTAGGCCTGGCGGAATTTGGCCTACGCGAACGCGAGGCAAGCTACGCGGACGCGAAGGGGCCTGGTAATTGGCCTTCGCGAACGCGAGGTACTGTACGCGAACGCCAAGAGGAATGTACAGTGACCTGGGCAGAATGTCTTAAAACATTTCATCCGCGATTTTGGGGCTCATTTACTCCATTGTTGATCTTTTTGAGAGCTTTTTGAAGGAAATTGAAGAGAGATTCAAGGAGAATCGATTGGAGGTAAGATTTTTGAACTTAAATACACGAGATTATGATAGACTTAACATGGAAATTGGTTGGAATTCATCAAAAAGGGGTAAAGCTAGGGCTTGAGTTTTTGATATTCCAAATTGGGATTTGATAGGTCATTTGAGCTCGGATTTGGGAGTTCTTGGTATGTATGGACTCGTGGCAAGACGAGGAATCCGGTAATGCGAGTTTTGTAATTTTTCGAGAAGCGGGCCCGGGGCTCGGATTTTGCTAGTTTCGAGATTTCTGTTATTTCTTGGTTGTTTTCGATTGGGTATTGTTCCCTGGGCATATTGTAATGTATTCGCTCTGATTTTGGTTAGATTCGACGCGCGTGGAGGCCGATTCGAGGGGCAAAGGCATCGCGGGCTAGAGATTTCGCTGGCTCGAGGTGAGTAATGGTTGTAAATGGTATCCTGAGGGTTTGAAACCCCGGATTTGCACCCATAGTGCTATATTGAGGTGACTCGCACGCCGGATAGAGAGCGTGGGGTAGAGCACAGTTGGGGATTGTGACTTGGTCCGTCCCGGTTGTTGATTTTACCGCGTATTTCGCTATGACTTGTTGTTTTTCACTATGACTTGGGCTTATTGCCGACTGTTTGAACTCCCTATGAGCTATCATCACTGTTTTTCCTCACTATTTGAAATATTATTTGAACTCGGTCCATTGTCATTACGTTGTTTCATGAACTCAGCTATATTTTTACTCAAACTTGAGTTTTAACTGATATTTGAACTATTATTTGAGCTGAGCATTTTGGTTTCTTTACTAATGCCCGAGGGGCTTATGATTATTTTTGGACTGATTGAGGCCGAGGGCCATATGTGAGGTTATGCTGAGTGATGTGAGGAGGCTTTCAGGCCTTGAGTGTATTGTGAGGAGGCTTTTAGGCCTCATGTTGATATGTACAGGCTTTCAGGCCTTATGATGATATAGCGCTTGGGCTGTGGGAGCCCCTCCGGAGTCTGCACACCCACAGTGAGCGCGGGTACCCATTTAGAATTGGACAGTGGTAACAATGACACTGTCATACGTGTTTTGGTCAGGTAACAATGACTGACCAGTCAGGTAATAATGGCTGACCAGTGGTAACAATGGCATTGAAACACGCGTTTTGGTCAGGTAACAATGGCTGACCGGTCAGGTAACAATGACTGACTAGTAACGAAAAACCATGCCCGAGGGGCGAACTTTTATGTGCTCCTCTTGCATACTTATTTGCATTTTTTTACCTGCTATGCTGTGGTATTTGTGCCCAAGGGGCGGATTTTCTGTGCTAATCAGTACTATCTATTTTGAACAGTTTTCGTAATTATTGAAATGACCATTTTCAAAAGAGATTTGAACTGAGCCGAAACATTTTTAAAGAGTTCTTTGATTTCACTGTTTTCTCGGAAATTGTACCCGGCTTCTGTACAGCCCGTTGGTTGCTTTACGTGATTTCTTGCTACTCAGTTATTATTTACTTCTATTACTCACTGAGTTGGAAGTACTCACTTTACTCCCTGCACCTCGCGTGCAGTTGCAGGTATCGTTCACCCGGTAGCGGTTTATTAGCGGATTGAAGGTATTGTTATTGTAGCTGAGCAAGGTGACCGCCAGCGTTCGCGGCACCGGATGTTGTCTTTTGCTTTTTTTTCCAGAAATTATACTTGTATATATTTATTGGCCTGTAGTTGTGTTAAGGTTTCCTTAGATGCTCGTGACTTGTGACACCCCGGTCGGGTTGTGTCGGGTTGTACATACTGGTTATTATTGTCGTTAAGCTATATTCACCTATTCGTTTATGTTTAATAAATATTAAAGAGACGATTTGGGTTAGTTGGCTGGCCTTGTCTTCGCGAGAGGCTCCATCACGACCGGGTTTGGAAATTGGGTTGTGACAAGTTGGTTTCAGAGCCTAGGTTACTAGGTCTCACGTGTCATGAGCAGGTTTAGTAGATTCTCGCGGATCGGTACGGAGACGTCTGTATTTATCCTCGAGAGGCTGCAGAACCTTTAGGAAAACTTCACTTTCTTGGAATTCTTATCGTGCGTACTTGATTCAACTTGAGATATAACTCTTGAAATTCCTTCCTCACGTCTGTATGCGCACCTGAGCGCTCACTATTATATGTGCCTTGACGGTTTATGATTCCCCGATCGAGGGGCGAGAGGTGATCTTCGTGAGTATGTTGGGCCAGTCTGGAGGACTTGAGGCCGGATCTTTGCCTATGGCTTGAGCACCGAGGTGCTGATTGTGTGAACAAGTGCTTTGAACTTGTACGTTCGGTATTGTCCTTATTAGCCGGAATGGCGGTTGGATATCCATGTGATGAGTATGTTAGTACTGCGGGATGTATCTATATGACTTGGTAGTGACGACGAAGTCTGCTGGATAATAAATGAACTATTAAGTGTTCGATTCCTATTGTGACTTGATGTGTAGCCCGAATTATGGGCGCGTGAAGAATATTTTCGTGTCTCCTAGTTGGAAAGTGAAGTGCATTACATGTGGCGGTATGAGTTTAGACTCAGGAAGACTAAATGACTGTGTAACGTATATGATGGTGGAAGGTATGTTGAAATACTGAATTGAGGCGAAGCAGGTGGGTCATCTCCTGCGGAGTGTTCTTAAGTGGTGTGATCCTTATGTGTACGTTAGAAGATCTCATGTGTAATTGAAAGGTACGTGTTGTAATTTAAAAATTTGGGTCGCTTAAGAGAGTGGACTCAGCTGATGTGGGGATGAATGCGGGGTTTGTAGAGGATTTCAGTACTAGATGATCTATGTTTTCACAAACTAGTAGATGATTTGAGTTTAATCTCACTATGATATTGTGGCATCATTAGAGTAAAAGTATTATGGGTTATTGAGTGTGTCCTGATATATGGCTTCGAGCCAAGTTGGGGAGGTTGATATTGATTAGCTGATTGCACGGTTATGTGCTATGTTGGTTCCGGTTTGAGGCCTGCTGGCGAATCAGTTCTGGTCGCAGAAATTGAGCCGAGGATGGCACGAGTGAAGCAAAATTTGTGATAGAGGTCTTATTATGTTTTATAGAGTATGAGAATCATGGAATGTCTAGAGTTGTTGTTGGTATAGAATGCTCGGTGCATAGAGCAGGAAATTGCTTGGTTGTATTGGGATGAGGATCTCATTTCGCGGTATCGGAGTGCCAATAAGGCACGAGTGGTTCAGTTCGTTAAGTCAGGTAATTTGCAGTTTGAATAAGAGTGAATGACTCTCGAGAATGGTTTTATTGTGATCAAGATTCTACATGTAACAATCAGGTGTCTTAAGGTTGTGTATGTGGTCAGAGACTGTATTTTCATCGGAAAGGTCAAGACTTGTGGTATTTTATGCTAATAAAGGGATTCTATGTATCAGTATCTGGAAAGTAAAGGTAACGAATTTAGATTCGCAGGAAGTTCTTCAGAGTAAAGTATTCTGGAATGTGGTATTTCTGGGAACATTGAGAGAGTGTTCAGTGGCTTATGGGTCTTACACAGTGTGGTCTGGTGCTTGGGTCTCGTGTATTGAGCCTGGGTTGAGGAACTGTGGTTCTACAACAAGAGGAAATATCAAGTTGATGATGAATCAGAATGAAAATTAGATAGGTGGAATTATTTGATAGCGTAGACCGAATCGGTATGGTAAGGATATGATTGATTCTTCGTATGTGTTCGAGGTAATGAGCCCTTAAAGGTATTGTGCAGCAAAGTTCTTGAGTTTTGAGAGCTTGCTTAGCTCGGTTAGGATAGAAGGATTCAGTCCTGGCAGTTTAGCTCGTGAAGATGGAATTGGGAGAGAGTTCTTGTTGGGTTTTACCGTGGTTTGGAGACGTATATATTGTCTATGGGCATGCGAAGCATGGGATGTGTAGTGATTTTCTTCTAGATGGGATCAATGGAGAGTTCTCGACTAGTTGGGTACGTAGATGTTTGTGGTTAGGAAAAGGGAGATGGAGTTCTCATGTTATCCTAGTGTGGTATGGTATATGCGATATGTTGTGGAGGATTGGGATTTGTGTGTGTAAGGCTTCGGTTCAGTTCAGAATGGAAAGTCATTAAATTCTTAAGCAGCACGGGCAGCTGCAGGTGATTTAAGAATCGACCTTCAGATGATTAAGGAAAATAGTATTGCTATTCTAGTGATTTGACGGGGGTATATGTTCAGTAAAAGGGGAAGGTGATGTAAACTGATAATACTTCGGTGGTATTGCGGCATTTTCTTGTTGGATCGACTGTTGATATTTGAGTTTGTTGATGGCACAGGGAAATTTTAGAATATCTTTCGTGGAATGAATGGGTACTTGATGTGTGATATGTATTCATACGGCAGAATTTAGGATCAGGCACAGTGATTCGTGTGCTATATGGAGTTGGAGATTGGGAGTTCTCAGGTACAGACTATGTAGTGGTTGTGGATCGTGTGTATTGGTACCGTTTAGCGGCTGTTGGGATTTGGAGGCCCGAGTGGCTCTTTCTTTTCTTGGTATATTAGATTTTTTGATATGGTATTGGGGTGTAGACTGGTGGTCACAGTGTTGGGTTATTCTAGACTATTATGCTACGGGCTATGTCGGAAAATTCNCCCGTTAAAATTTTTCGGCCAAGTCGCCGGTTACGCCAAATGGTCCCAAATTAACACCATGGGACCGCCTTGACCTCCTCTACCCAAACCCCATAGCCGCTTGGCTCGAATATAACCAGAATGGCTCGAATATCTATTTCAAGTTTTCCGGCCAAAACCCTGAAATGGCCAAAGTACATGCAACTGATGTCAAAGGGCCCCTGGACCTCCCTCGTGACGAATTCAATGTCAATGGCCCTCAAATCTCGTTGGAGATCATTCGATTTTGAATCTGTAATTAACGAGTGAGTTCTCGCTCTTCTTTCTGGTTTCTTTGTTTATTTTCCTTCTTTTCCTGTTTAAATCCCTCTGTTAGTTTTGCTATCATGTTTGTCGGTGTCCAATTAATTTTCATTTTTAGCTTGGTTAATGATCGACTGGTTTGATTATTAGATTAGAGCTCATTTTATGTTGATTCAATACTAATTTTGTTAGGCTGATTCGATTAGAGTCTGTTTTAGGTATTAGTTTAAACCCTGCGTTGTTAATTTTTAATTAATTTTGTGTAGGTTTGACTGGTTTTAATTGTTGTACAGTGTAGTCTAAGTTGTTAATCAGTGTGCTAGGGGGTTTGTTTGATTTCGGTTATTTGGAGTAAATCAGTAGGTTTTCCCTTTGTTTAAGTAATGTTTTTCTTAATGATAATTGATTCTGGTCTTGGTCTTTAATTTTGGTTCTCATTTGAATTGTTGACTCGTTTAGTGAATTAGACCAGTTTGGATTAACAATTCAGGTAGATTTAAGTTCCATATTCTGAGTAATTAACTACAGCTACTGACTAAGGTTAAGAGGGGTTGGGGTTAGTTAGCCTAGGTTAGTAATTTAAGGGTAAGGACAGGGGTAAAGTAGGCATTGTACAGTAAAGGAATCTTGCAGTAACAGATTAAGAAGCCCCTAGAAGCTTCTAGGTGGGGTGAGAGCTGCAATTTCTGATTTTTAATAGCATTAACTTGAGAAACAAGTCACAACCTTAGGGACAAAAATGAAAATAAGTGAGGGACTAATGGGTAAAATTTGAATCTGAAGCTGCACCCTAATTTTGCCTATAAAATGGCATTAACCTGCCTTGTTGAAGAAGTTTTTGGCAGCCATCTAAACCCCCCCCCCCCCCCCCCCCAAACAAGGCATTCTATCAGTTCTGGGAGCCTAAAAGTTCCCCCCAAAGTATTCTTTCAGTTTTTCCAGATCTGAAATCAGAAGTTCCAAAATTCAGAAGCCAAAAAAAAAACAACAGAAATTACAGAAAAATTCGAAAATACTGTTTTGTTCAATTTCTTAGGTTAATTTCAAGTTTTAGCGGTTGATTTGCATTTCTTAGCTCAATTTCTGGTAGCTGAAGTTCAGAAGTAGTCCTGGTTTGAGTTCAAGTAGGTTTTGAGTTCAATCAAGTCAGTGTTGGGTCAACTTATTAGGTGCTGGTTGCTGTGATGTATTCCTAGGCTTTGTGAAGTGTCTTGGTTTAAAATCGTTCCTGAACTGCTGTTGAGAGTTGTTGTTACTACTGCTGACTCTATCCTTCTGCTTTCTTTTGCAAATTCTAGGTACACAGTTTTGACCCACTGATGTAGCACCAATTTGGAGTGAAATGAACGATGTTCCAGCTTGTGTTCATTTGAATATCTGAAATATTTATCCTTACTTGTTAGAATTATATTAAACCGGTGATTGTGTAATTAGGACTGTTTTATTTAACGTATAGTAGACTATTTAATCAGATTGTTTGGACTGTTTTTGGATTTCAGCAGGATGAAATGTCGATTGCTACAGTTTTCATGCTTAATTAGGTAGTAGGTGTAATACGTGCATACATAATTGTAATCATAGAGAAATTTGTTAGTTTAGATGTTGAATTTAAATTCAAGTTTTTTAGCATGTTGATTCATAACTGAGAAAATTATAGTCCAGTGAACTAGGATTCTGAATTTGACATTAAGCGTTTCAATTTTGCCTTTTAAAAAATTCGAATTGTGTATGTATTCTTTTGGATGGTTTTGAGCGTCAACGGGCAGAATATAGGTGTTAACCAAATGATTGAAAATGGCTATAACACGGTGCTCTGCTGGGTTTGAATTTCAGATCCTGTTTCAATTTAAGCTTTGTTTCTGGGCTCAAATGCAAGGCCCAGACAGTTATTGTCCAGCTTCATAGCTGAAACTTGCGTGTAATACACCCTGGGCCTGGTCCTTTCAATAGCAGGCCCAAGTTTGGGCCTGGTCCTTTCAATAGCAGGCCCAAGTTGTACGATCAATGGGATGTTGCAGAATATATATTCAGGCTCATCAAGTCTCTTTGCTAACAATGTTAGTTAATTGATCAAGCCTTTGTAGAGACAATTTTGGTCAGGAGATAATAGTTTACTTTAGGACTGGCCTTTAAATAATAAATGAGATGAGCCTCGCCAAATAAACAAACAAATTGCGGGGCCCTCAATAAATGCTATAAAATACTTAGAATTCGGGTGAACCGCTTAGCGAATTTCACGGTTTTCCCCAAAGATAATACCTCATTAGTCACTCTAGGCCGTTTTAATAAACTTACCTTCGCAGTTACGGGTGCACATTTATGTGACCCAAATCCAAATCTCAACGGAGTCGAAGTGTGTTGACAATCACGGGTGCACTGGTGCGACGTGGTTCGAGACGCACTTTCACGTCGTTGCAATTCTTATAAAAAATAAACAATAAAAGCGGTTTACTAATAAAGGGCGCATGAGCTAGAACATGTTTTGAAATCAGATAAAATCAAACACAACAGTTGAGCGACCGTGCTAGAACCACGGCACCCGGGAATGCCTAACACCTTCTCCCGGGTTAACAGAATTCCTTACTTGGATTTCTGGTTCGCGGACTGCTAACAGAGTCATAATTTCCACGGTTCGGGATTCAACTGGTGACTTGGGACACCCTTAATCTCCCAAGTGGCGACTCTGAAATCTTAATAATAAATCCCGTTCCGATTGTCACTTCAAGTTGGAAATAACTCCCTTTATTATACCCTCTTCCGCGGGTGTAGTGCGAAAAAGGAGGTGTGACACTTGGTATATTAGATTTTTGGATATGGTATTGGGGTGTAGACTGGTAGTCACAGTGTTGGGTTATTCTAGACTATTGTGCTATGGGTTATGTCGGAAAATGCCACAGGTTGCGTGGCGAGGTGCATCGGATCATGTTCTAGCAGAGTGGTTTGTGTTCCAAAGACCAGCGGACGGCTGGGAAGGATTGTTTTTCTTAATTGGGCCTTCGTGGCGGATGTCAGTGCAGAGGTTTCTACCATTGGTTCAGTTTCGGTATTGAGGGACTTTTTCGGATGCGTTTCTTGTGGCCGGGCATGTCGCCAGGCGAGGTTGTGGATCTCAATATTGATTGGGTGCTGGGCACCGTATCGTACGGCTCCGGCAGGAGTTATAGTAGTGGAAGGAGCAACTTCAGGCTTCTTGGTATTGAGTTTGTTGGCAGGCCGTTGTGGCTACGTATTTGGCTTGAGTTAGCTTGGTTAGTCCCGAGTTGAATTGTTGAGGGATAGGTTGATTCGATCGTTATTGAACTTGTTAGTGATCTGGGAAGATCTATGAGTTGCTTTTCTATGGTGACGCGTTATGATTTGTTGGATATGGGCACATGTGGTACGGTTCTATTGAGGATTTATAGAGAAAGTCGACCGGGAAGAGTAATTGAGTGTTGCTCAGTAAATGGAGTATTGGTTATGATCTATCGGGTTGCGTGTCATATGTTATTTGTTTCACCCTGAGTGTAATGAATTGCTTTGGTTTCAGACAACAATTGTGTGTGATTGTTGATTTTGAGCATAGCGGCTTGAGGTGCAACAGTTTGGGACAGGATCGCGCATTGTAGCGAGGCTACGGGAGTTATGACCTTTCGGGGTAGATTCAGGCATTTTATTTCTATGATGTGAGACGGGGTCTCAGCCTTGTGTAGTGATGGTATTGTTGAGCTTGAGGTACAGCTCTTTCGTTTGAGTTATTTTTCGTGATTTGAGTATGTTCAGACCGTCTCTTATCGGTGCGTGTATTATGCAAGTTGTGGCTTAGGCCTGTATTGAGGTGTCATATCACCAGAGTGGTGTGTTGGATTCGAGGCGATCGTGGAGTCATTAATGAATACGAACAGATTTGATTTCAGTTTGTTAGAAGGATAATATCGAGGTTCGGCTCGGAAATCTGTTGTGGTAATAGTCAAAGGGAAGGGATTTCATGAATGGTTGATCTGAGAAAATGGTTACGATTTATCGCGTGTTTCATTTATCGTTAGCAGTATATGAAAGTATTGGAATAAGACTTTAGCTAATAAGAAGTTTCCTACCGGTATTCTGGTGTTGTGGGCAACTGCTATGGATAGAAGTTATCGTTTCGAGTATTTGGGTTATGTAGTATATCATGTGATTGCACCTGAGGTTGCAGGTATGGGTTATTACAGCTGGTTCGGGCTTATTCTGAGTATAGAGGTGAGGTTCTGATCTTGTGTATGATTTCGGAAAGTGCAATGCGGTTCTACGGTTTATGGTCTAGATGGATTGTGAGATTTCAGCTATGTCGTGTTATCGGGCCTATGTGAGATAGGGTGACGTGGGATCACCCCGGGTATATGTTTGGTAAGGTCATTCAGCTATTGGTTGGCTTCTAGTACAACTCTGGGTACGCTCGAGGACGAGCGTTTGTTTAAGTTGGGGAGGATGTGACGACCCGACCCGTCATCTCATGTGTTACTGCTCCGTTTTCCCCATTCTATACTTCTTCATGTTTCATTACCGGTATGTGGTGAGTTAGAGTTGATTCAGATTGATTTTGATAAGAAATGAAACACTTAGTCTCTTTTAAGAAGGGTTAAGTTGGAAAAATCAACCGGACATTGACTTATGAGTTAGAGGGCTAGGATGTGACTTCCGGTGATTCGGTTAGCTTCGGGGGATGATTTGTGACTTAGGAGTGCGATCGGAATTGATTTTGGAGGTCCGGTGTAGAATTAGGCTTGAATTGGTGAAGTTACTATTTTGGCGAATTCCGGTTGATGGGTGAGATTTTGATCTGAGGGTCGGAATGGAATTCCGAGAGTAGCTGTAACTTCGTTATGTGATTTATGATGTGTGTGCAAAATTTCAGGTCATTCGGACGTCGTTTGGTTGGGTTTTTCATCGAATGCGTGTTTCGGAAGTTTTAGAAGAACTTAGGCTTAAATCCGATGTAATTTGATGGTTTTGGTGTTGTTTGTGGTGTTTTGATGATTGGAGCAAGTTTGAGTGACGTTTTAGGATGTGTTGGCACTTTTGGTTAAGGTCCCGGGGGCCTCAGGTGTGTTTCGGATGCCCAACGGGTCATTTTTGGAAATTGTTGAACTGCTGGTTGCTGGTATCTGGTTTCCTTCTTCGCGAACGCGAAGAGGAAAAATGGGAGGCTGTGATTTTGGCCTTCGTGAACGCGAGGCAAGCTACGCGGACGCGAAGGGGCCTGGTAATTGGCCTTCGCGAACGCGAGGTACTGTACGCGAACACGAAGAGGAATGTACAGTGACCTGGGCAGAATGTCTTAAAACATTTCATCCGCGATTTTGGGGCTCATTTACTCCATTGTTGATCTTTTTGAGAGCTTTTTGAAGGAAATTGAAGAGGGATTCAAGGAGAATCGATTGGAGGTAAGATTTTTGAACTTAAATACACGAGATTATGATAGATTTAACATGGAAAATGGTTGGAATTCATCAAAAAGGGGTAAAGCTAGGGCTTGAGTTTTTGATATTCCAAATTGGGATTTGATAGGTCATTTGAGCTCGGATTTGGGAGTTCTTGGTATGTATGGACTCATGGCGAGACGAGGAATCCGTTAATGCGAGTTTTGTAATTTTTCGAGAAGCGGGCCCGGGGCTCGGGTTTTGCTAGTTTCGAGATTTCTGTTATTTCTTGGTTGTTTTCGATTGGGTATTGCTCCCTGGGCATATTGTAATGTATTCGCTCTGATTTTGGTTAGATTCGACGCGCGTGGAGGCCGATTCGAGGGGCAAAGGCATCGCGGGCTAGAGATTTCGCTGGCTCGAGGTGAGTAATGGTTGTAAATGGGTATCCTGAGGGTTTTGAAACCCCCGGATTTGACCCCATAGTGCTATATTGAGGTGACTGCACGCCGATAGAGAGCGTGGGTAGAGCACCGTGGGGGATTGTGACTTGGTCCGTCCCGGTTGTTGATTTTACCGCGTATTTCGCTATGACTTGTTTGTTTTTCACTAGACTTGGCTTATTGTTTGAACTCCCTATGAGCTATCATCACTGTTTTTCCTCACTATTTGAAAGTATATTTGAACTCGGTCCATTGTCATTACGTTGTTTCATGAACTCAGCTATATTTTTACTCAACCTTGAGTTTTAACTGATATTTGAACTACTATTTGAGCTGAGCATTTTGGTTTCTTTACTAATGCCCGAGGGGCTTTTGATTATTTTTGGACTGATTGAGGCCGAGGGCCATATGTGAGGTTATGCTGAGTGATGTAAGGAGGCTTTCAGGCCTTGAGTGTATTGTGAGGAGGCTTTCAGGCCTTATGTTGATATGTACAGGCTTTCAGGCCTTATGATGATATAGGGCTTGGGCTGTAGGAGCCCCTCCGGAGTCTGCACACCCACAGTGAGCGCGGGTACCCATTTAGAATTGGACAGTGGTAACAATGACACTGTCATACGTGTTTTGGTCAGGTAACAATGACTGACCAGTCAGGTAACAATGGTTGACCAGTGGTAACAATGGCACTGAAACACGCGTTTCGGTCAGGTAACAATGGCTGACCGGTCAGGTAACAATGACTGACTAGTAACGAAAAACCATGCCCGAGGGGCGAACTTTTATGTGTTCACCTTGCATACTTATTTGTATTTTTTTACCTGCTATGCTATGGTATTTGTGCCCGAGGGGCGGATTTTCTGTGCTAATCAGCACTATCTATTTTGAACAGTTTTCGTAATTATTGGAATGACCATTTTCAAAAGAGATTTGAACAGAGCCGAAACATTTTTAAAGAGTTCTTTGATTTCACTATTTTCTCGGAAATTGTACCCGGCTTCTGTACAGCCCGTTGGTTGCTTTACGTGATTTCTTGCTACTCACTTATTATTTACTTCTATTACTCACTGAGTTGGAAGTACTCACTTTACTCCCTTCACCTCGAGTGCAGTTGCAGGTATCGTTCACCCGGTAGCGGGTTATTAGCGGATTGAAGGTATTGTTATTGTAGCTGAGCAAGGTGACCGCCAGCGTTCGCGGCACCGGATGTTGTGTTTTGCTTTTTTTTTCCAGAAATTATACTTGTATATATTTATTGGCCTGTAGTTGTGTTAAGGTTTTCTTAGATGCTCGTGACTTGTGACACCCCGGTCGGGTTGTGTCGGGTTTTACATACTGGTCATTATTGTCGTTAAGCTATATTCACCTATTCGTTTATGTTTAATAAATATTAAAGAGACGATTTGGGTTAGTTGGCTGGCCTTGTCTTCACGAGAGGCGCCATCACGACCGGGTTTGGAAATTGGATCGAGACAGCAGCCAATGTTCAGAATCAGTGTGAAAATTTAACTAAAGAAAACTTCAAACAAAGCCACTTTTAAGAGAAAACTACAAGTATCAATGTACCAACCAAGCTACTCATACTAGATTATTTCAAACCTTAAACTCACATAGCAACAGATTAATTAGATCTATAACAATGTAATCAGTAACTAAATGAAAGGACATTCATTTATCATACATAATTGCAGCTTTTGATATTATAACATTCAAACAAACAGTACATTAAGAAAGATGAAATCAGTACCTTAAACAGCAAAAACCAGCAGAAAATAAAGTGAAATGCGCTGAAACTTAAAGAGGAAACAACGGCAAGAAAACATAGCAACACAACAGGATCTCAGCCAAGAAACCAAAGGAAAAACTCTGATTTGAATACCCAGAACCAAAGTAGACAGCACCAGGATGGACCAGTAAGGAAATTGAAAAGAAAACTGATGTCGAGAGCTAGGAAAACGCAAGGAGCTTTTCCTTTTTTCTCCTTTTTGTATATCAGAAAACTTTTAGGGTAAATATGCTAAATCTGTCCAGAATGAGGGAGTAACTTTTCTTTTATAGGGTATGCCAAAACAGCATCAAAAGAGCATATTGTACCCTAAATTCCCTAAGTGTCAGATAGTACAACATATTTGGATAGCTGTCTGTCCTTTTTTCAGCCCAATTCTAGCATTCTTCATGCTGGAAATAGGGACAACTGTACAATGCTAGAACCTTCTGATTTTTACTCATTGTAAATTTCAATTTTACCCCTTCAAGTATTGGTTATCTCAATTATACCCTAAATTCTGATCCTAATTTGATTTCAAAAACTCCCTTAGTACCTTCTAGAACCAACTAGGTGATTCTAGAATTGAAGTTCCTAAACTTGTTTCAATTGTACCACCTTAAAGCTTTGGGGCACTATCTTTCATTTTTTTTATATTAGTTTTAAGCTTAAGGCATCTAGGGTTTAATCCAAACAATCTAAACCTAATTAGTAAATTAACAAGTTCACCTAATTAACCTTAAACAAGAAAACTGAATTTAAAACTCATATCCGAAACAGTAACCAAACAAAACTAGAATGATGATGCAAAGAAACCCTAGAAATTAACCTAATCAGTTTGCAAATGATTGAATCAAACAAATTAACCAACTAAGCTAATCTTTCTAATAGTTAATCAGAAATAGACCAAGCAGCTTGTTAATTACCATTTTGAATTTGAGCAAAACTAATCTAATCAACCTAAGCTACTCACTGAATCTAAAACAAACGAACATTAAAGATAAACAACCACAAAATGAAAAAAGTAGAATAATCATGCGATATAACAAAACCTAAAAGTTAACACTAATTAGTCTAAACTTTATGCAATCGAAACTAACTTTCAGAAAATTACAAAATTCAGCATGTTTCAATTAGCTTAAACAAACAAACGAACAGACAATACAAAACAAAATAAAAAAGAAAGAGAAAGAAAAGAAAAAAAACACTGTAATTACCTAAGTCATGGAGGCTAAACAGAAAAAGAAAATGACTATGAAAGAAGAAGGAAGACAAAAATAAAAGAAAAATAAAAAAGAAATTACCCAAGGCTTGTTTTGGAAGGGACCGGTCACGAACTCGGACCAACTTCTATGGGGTAAAATGAACTTAGATGACCATCAATCGATTGCTCTTATCAAGAGCAGTCGATTAATGGAGGTCTTGGGTTCAAATGGCCCGAAATTAAAAATCAGAAGTGGAAAAGGATTTTGGATCATAGATCCAAGATTCGAGAATTTCTAAGCTTGTTTGAAGGGAACTGTTGTGATATATGGAAAGAGGAAGAGGAGGTGAATATCTAATGTTAATTTGGTATGGTTTGGAGGTGGTCCGCTGCCGTAAGGCGATTTCCGGTCGGCGGACCACGGCGGAGACGGTGGGGATTATAAGGGCGGCTAAGGTTTTCATTTGAGAGAGATGGAAGAAGGAAGTGAGACAGGTCTCTAAGGTCTGGGGGGGTGGCTACGAACAGTTGTAAGGGATTTAGGAGATCAGTTGCGAGCCGTTGGATCAAGGGGATCCAACGGCTGGGATTAGACGGGGGTCAAACAGTGTCGTTTTGGGTAATGAGGATTAGGACCGGGTATAGGGAAACCTGGGTTTGGGCTAAATGGGTAAAAACGCAACTGGGCCACCAACTTTTGACTCTCTGGGTGGCCCAATTGATCAAAGACATAATTTCCTTCTTCCTTTTTCCTTTTCCTTTTTTTTTTCTTTTAAAAATCCTAATTAAATTAATTAAGTCCTAAATTAAATTCTAAATTAATCTAACCATTAAAATCAGACTAATTACCTATTTATAATATTTACAAAATTAGATCATCCTAAATTAATGAAGAGAAAATTACAAATCTAATATTAATACTAAAAATGTAAAACATGGACAATATTTTTGTGATTTTTATTTTAATAAAGCAATTAATTAACCAATTGATCATAAAATATGAACACATAATCTAATATGCAATACATGATATTTTTGATATTTTTGGGGCATTTTTAATGATTTTAACAGAATTAAATATGCACAAAAGATGCAAACAAATAATAAAACCTATAAAAATCCTATAAAATTGAAAACAAATTTGGAAAAATCTATTTCTTTGATTTTGTAGGTGTATTTTAAATAGGGCAAAAATCACATGCTCACAGAAGCATAAAGCCAAACCTTCGCGAACGCGAAGTACACATCTTCGAACGCGAAGCAGCAGAACTCAAACCTTCGCGAACGCGAAAATTCAACCGCGAACGCAAAGCTTAAGAACCTTCGCGAACGCGAAGGTGTAGTCGCGAACGTGAAGAAGAAACGGGCCAAAAACTGGGCAGTTCTGGAATTTCACATTTTTTACTCCAAACCATTTAATACACGACCTAGCTCATTTGTAAAAGATCTTTGGCTTATTTTCAGTCCCTAAGACTAGAGAGAACAAGTTTTGAAGCTAGGGTTTTTGCACATACACTTGGGTTTTGAAGATTTGAAGCTTTTGGTTAAGAATTTCTTACTCATTTGTGTTCATTTCTTCATTTCCTTGCTTTATATTGAATATCTAAGTGTGTAGTATTTATTTCAACACTTGAATCTTATTTGTGGGAATATTCATAATTAAAGTGTGGATTACATATCTTGTTGTGCTTATGTATTGAATGATTTTTTTATCATTTATGAAGTGAGTTATTATATCTTTAATTATTCTTGTTCTTTAATGTTTCTAAAGGGATTAGCTAACCCTAGGACTCGCCCATTGACTTCGAATTAATTTTGGGAAAGATTATTTGGGGTTGGGAAAGATTAATTAACAAGAACTTGAGGCTTTAACCCTCATTTTATAGATTCTACCTAGAGATAGGATTGAACTACTTGTAGCCATAACCGGGTGTGCTTAATCTCTTAATTGATTTAGGGATAATTCAATTAGGAAGTCTTGTTAGTCTTTGAAAGAAGCTAATATAGAATTATTACCCGAGGCTAATTAATATAAACTCGCTCATATTTGTAAAATCGTGAAATACATTGGATCGTTACTTCAGTGTAATTCCCCGTGTATCCATACTTGTAGCCATTGATCATTTTACTTGCTTTCTAGGTTAGTTTACATTTCCGCATTTAGTTATAAACATTTTCTCAAAACAATTCTAAATGTTTGGCATTGCATAACAAGTGATAATTCTCTTACGTTCCTAATCGCCTACATAATATTCTCTGTGGGATTCGACCCTGTAAGCATGTGATTTTTGCCCTATATGAAATATTCCTATAAAATCAAAGAAAATAGATTTTTCCAATTATTTGCCATTTTATAGGATATTTGTAGGATTTTATTAATTGTTTGCATTTTTGTGCACGTTTAATTTTTGTTAAAAATCATAAAAAAAAGTCAAAAATACCGTGCATTGAATTTAGATTTTATTTTTATATTTTTAGGATTAATTAGTTAATTATTTGTTTTATTGAAAATGAAAATCACAAAAATGGCTCATTTTTACATTTTTGTTTTTAATTCTTAGATTAGTGATTTTTCTCTTTAAGTTTATGATCAAGTAATTGTTATAAAATTTATAATTAGATAATTAGCTTAATTTTACAATTTAGATTAATTTAGGAATTTAATTTAGGATTTTTAATTAAAGAAAAAGAAAAAAGAAAAAAAAAAGAAAAGGGAAATAAGAAAAGAATTGAGGGAAAAGGGATTTGTTTTGAATTTGGGCCATTTTAATACCCAAATCCGTTCCCAAACTTACCCAGGTCCAAGCCCAAATCACCAGCCTACCCGGTCCACCCCTGACAAACTCAAACGACGTCGTTTGCTGGGTTTCAATCCCAGCCGTTGATCTCTCATGATCTAACAGCCGGGAATTGGNGAACCCTAGACCCCCCCCCCCCCATTGAACTCCCCCCATTTTACTTTTGTCTCTATTCCTGATGAAACCCTAGTCGCCCCCTCATTCCCTCACCGGTTCCGCCGTGCTCCCCCGCCGGAAACCGCCTCACGGCGGCGGCGACACCCAAAACCCTACCAAATTTATACCTGATAATCCTCTTTCCCTCCCCTTTCAAAATTTCCAAACCATTTCCCTCCAATCCTTACCGAAATCTTCGAATCTTAGATCTAAGATCGGAATCAGAAAACCCTATTCCTTCCAAATCAACCCAAAATTTCACGAGGCCATCTCCTCACTACCCTCACCCCTAATACCTTGCTGGTCTTCCTAAAAGGCCCCTCAAAATCAAGCATTTTCAGATCGAAAATCTGAAAACCCTAAAGGTCTATACTGAGTGATTCCGGAAGACTAAATGGTTCAAACCCACATGAATCAATTGCTCTTGACTATTTATTTTCAAACCTGCCAGAATCAATTTAAACTCCGGCCAGGTTCATCAAGTCCAGTTTGTTTTCTTACGTGTAGTGTAGGTAATTTCCCCTTTATTTTTCTGTTATTCTCTCCTTGCTTAGGTTTTCTTTTCCCTCTTCATATTCTTGTTTCTGTTTAGCCGCATGATTTAGGGCTTTTCTTTTTATTTTTTTATTAGTTGTTTACTTACACTTTGTTCACTAGATTAAGCAAGACATGCTAGGTTTAATTAGCATAGGTCTATTTTTTAATTAGGGTTTTTCGATGAACTGGTTACTCTGTTGTTTGTTCTAATTCAAAGATTCTAAAAAGATGATCAACAGTCCCTTTGTTTGATTTTTGGTTAGCTGGTTAATTAATTTATTCATGAATTGATTAGTTTAGGATTCTTTGCAGTTTGATGTCAACT
Organism: Nicotiana attenuata; assembly: GCF_001879085.1. Classification (NCBI taxonomy): domain Eukaryota; kingdom Viridiplantae; phylum Streptophyta; class Magnoliopsida; order Solanales; family Solanaceae; genus Nicotiana; species Nicotiana attenuata. Next base: position 307,013 of record NW_017671120.1, read on the forward strand.
TTTGTAGATGCATTAATCATTCTAAATTTAGTTTTGTTTAGGTTTAATTAGATAAACACTTTTGTCTACTAATTAGGTTGGTTTTAGTTCAAATTGCATCATCTCTTTTATTTTATTTCTGTTGTCATTTTAATTTGCATCTTGATTTGTTGATTGACTGTTGTATTGGTTTGCCTTAGTGTGTAAAGTAGTAGAAACTTGTAGGGGCTTAATTGAATTAAAAGAAACTTAGGATAAGTTTTCAGAAAATATCTACGCAAAGAAGGTTCTAGAAGTATACAGTTGTCCAGAATTGTTCAAAAAAGATACTGAAAATGGACAGCTGCCGGTTTTCTCTGTCAAAAAGGGTTGTACTATCTAAGGGATTTATGGCAGAATATTCCTAGATGCTATTTTTGTATAGGCCCTATAAAAAGAAAGCTAGGCACTCATTAATACAGAGGATCAGATTGTAGAAAATCCTAAAACACTCTCAAAATTTCAGTTATTGTGTTCTTAAAGGCTGGTTTTCCTTTGCTCTTTGATTAGCAAAAAAAAAAACACTCAAAGACCTCCCTGATTTCTTCTAGTCTTCATAAGCTGAAAATATGGTTTAAAAGTGGAAGTTTCTTAGTTTCTCTTTGGGATTATTATTGTGGTGAGCTGCTGTTGAAGTTTGGTTTTGGGTTTTTGGTTGCTGGCTATTTGATTTCTGCTGCTGCTCCTTTTTCTTTTGAGTTTTCAACCAGTTGTTTTCATCTTAATACTTGTTGGGTTTTGGTTGCAGATTATTCAAGGTACTGGCTTCATTTCTTCCTTATGTACTGATGTTTTTCTCTGAAATGATATGCTATTGATGAGCTTGTAAGACATGTACAATGAAAGAGTTTTATGTGATGTTTGATTGATGTGATATGAATGAAGTTGAAATTATTGTTGAACATAGAAAGGAATCAATATGACTCTCACTGTCTGGTCTATCTCTGTTAGCCAAGTGCTCTATGTTTTAGAGCTAATCCTGAATGCTGTTTTATTAAAGTCATACTATCTTCTCTTCTTTTTTTTAAAGGAATGATACTTTGTTTCCTTAATGACATTTAAAGTTGTTAGCTAACCATGAGCTAGTACCTGGAGATTTGGTCACTAGTTGGCCAAATCAGCAGGCTCAAAAGCTGAAAGTTGGGATCCTGCTGTTTTAACACGAGAAGAGACCAAGCTTTGATGGACAAATCATGTCCAAAAGAGGCAGGGATTCTTTAGGTTGCTAATTATACAGAAATTTGTAATAGATTAGTTTTTTAATGTATTTAGTTTATGTATTTAATAAGTTACAATGTAATGTGTTAATTTTGAAAAGCTTCTTAATTTATTTGACGACTGTAATTAACTAGGTTTTAAATTCATGTATTGCGGTTCAAAACAGCTGCATTAGGAGTTTAATTATGTTGTTGTTATATATTTTTTTTAAATAATAGTTGTGCAATGGGCTAGGTTATGAGCCCACTCTGTAAGGACGACAGGGCTGTTCTTTTGTTTAAAGAGGGCTGAGTCTGAAGCCCAGATAAAAAGCTAAATGAATCTGGGCCTAGGCCGTTGGCCTGGGCCCTAAGCCCAAAAATTTGATTCAGTTGTAGGAGTTCTCTTTTATTATAAGTCATAGTGTAAACACATGCTATTATGTCTTGCAACTCACATGATTAATTTTCAAACTAGAATTGTGTTTGATCTTTGAATGCTGGATTTTGTTTACTTAAAAGCAAATTGAGATATAACTGTTATAAATGTGCAAGTATGGTTAAATGTAGAGGTGGATAGGCCCAGCTAGAAAAAATGTAGCAACTAGGCCCGCCTAAATATAAGCCCAATGTGGGCCGCTTGATTCGGACTCAGCAATACATCTTTGAGTCTTTTTACTTCTGGGCCAGACTCCAGCCCAATACAACTCTAAATTGTTGTTTCTCCCAAACTAATTAAGTAATGGGCCATCGCTAGCCCAAAACCAAACCCCTTTTCAAAAATTATTAAAAAGCCTAGCCCTTCACCTTGAGCATGTCCTTGATTAAAAGCTTCTTAGTGAATTTCAAATTAGGAATAAAAATGTGATGAGCCAAAAGGTTACCACCTGTTTTAAATTAAATTCTATGACTCCGAGGATCTGAAAACCTCATTTAGAGTCACCTCGATTTGCGTGCGCAGTCCGGGCGCGTAGCCGGAAAGCTTAAATATGAAAATTTGTGAAAAATGATAAGTTTTGATTATAATATGAGTTAATTTGACTTTGGTCAACATTTTGGGTAAACGGACCCGGACCCGTGACTTGACGGTCCCGGAGGGTCCGTAGGATAATATGGGGCTTGGGCATATGCCCGGAATCGAATTCCGAGGTCCCAAGCCCGAGAAATGAATATTTGAAAGAAATTATTTTCTGAAATTGTTTATAAGGTTTTGAAATAAAATTTGATTAGAACCTGATGGTATTGGACCCGTATTTTTGTTCCGGCGTCCGGTACAGGTCTTAAATATGATTTAAAATGTTTCTATGAAATTTGGTGAAAAACGGATGTCGTTTCACGTGATTCGGACCTAAATTGGAAAATTTTGATGTTTTAAGAAGTTTGAAAGAATTCATGGATTTTGAGGTTTAATCCGATGTTTATGATGTTATTTTGGCGATTTGATCGCACGAATAAGTCCGTAGAATGTTTTTGAGGTTGTGTGTATATTTGGTTTGGAGCCCCGAGGGCTTGGGTAAGTTTTGGATAGGCAACGGGTGCATTTTTGGACTTTGAAAAAATTGATGGTATTTCTGATCTGCCTCGCAAATGCGAGCCTTGCATCGCAAATGCGAGATGGGGACTGTCTAGGCCTGATCGCAAATGCGACCAAGTGGTCCGCAAATGCGAAGAAGGGCCAGTCGCAAATGCGACCTTTTTGATCGCAAATGCGAAAGTCCGGGAGTTTCAAAGTGTTTGCAAATGCGAACAGTACTTCGCAATTCCCACATCTGCAGGTCGGGGTTCGCAATTGCGAACCCCTGTTCGCATTTCCCATAATTGAGACCTGCAATTTTTTTTATACTTAGCCGATTTTGAACCATTTTTCACATCTTTTTCAAAACACAAACTCCTTTGGGCGATTTTCCAAGAACAAGTCTTCTTCCAAATCGATTGTAAGTTAGTTTTTACTCATTTCCTTCAATCATTAACATCTTTTAACATGATTTCAACCTAAAATCAAAGATTTTCATGGGGGAAATTGGGTGTTTTGGGTAGAACCTAGGTTTTTCAAAAATTGGGGATTTGGACCTCGATTTGAGGTCCGATTTCAAAACAAATTGTATATTTGAGTTCGTAGCGGAATGGGTAATTGGGTTTTTGTTCGAACATCGGGTTTTGACAATGTGGGCCCGGGGGCGATTTTTGACTTTTTGGGCAAAACCTTGGGAAATTTGTTTTTATGCATTCAAGTTGATTCATTTAGCGTTTATTGATGTAATTAACTTGTGACTAGATTCGAGAGGATTGGTGGTGATATCAAGGGGTAAAGCCATAATTGAGACTTGAGTTGTGTTCGAGGGATCGAGGTAAGTGTCCGGGCTAACCCTAGCTTGAGGGATTAGGAGTTAAGTCATATTTGCTATTTGCTTCTTGTTGAGTACGACGTATAGGCATGGTGATGAGTATCTATGCGTTGGTGTCGAACATGACCGTGAGTCTTAAATTGATAGTTGTTGTGTTCCTAAATGACATTTCGGATGCCTTAATTGATGATTCTTGAAATTGAGTGAAGATTTAGTTTATTCTCGTGGACTTTATCTATGCTTGAGAATTGATATTAATTGGACTGAGTAGGAGTTGAGCTAGGATTGGTTATAGCTGGTTCTCCCTTGCCGGGATGGTTGATTTGATATTGTTGTTCCCTTGCCGGGAAATTTCTATGTTGCTTTTGTTCCCTTGCTGGGATTTTATTGTTATATTGTGTTGGATTGAAATGGAAGCGGGTGGTACGCCTACCACAAGTTATTGATGAAATGGGAGCGGGTGGTATGCCTACCACAAGTTATTGATGAAACGGGAGCGGGTGGTACGCCTACCACAAGTTATAGTGAAATGGGAGCGGGTGGTACGCCTACCACGAGTTATGATGAAATGGGAGCGGGTGGTACGCCTACCACGAGATTCGATGAAATGGGAGCGGGTGGTACGCCTACCACGAGATATGACAAATGGGATCGGGTTGCATGCTTGAAACGAGATGTGTACTGACAGTGAAATTCGCCTTTATCCTCCTTATCCGTGTTAGAGTTAAATTGTTGATTTTCCTTATTATTCTCTTGAAATTTTGCATTATCTGTTATCCCCGAAGCATGATTCCCTCCCCAATTTAATCTTGTTTATGTTCTGTCTATATTCCGTTGTATATACATATGCAACTGCACAGGTTTATCTGGAGTCTGGTCCTAGCCTCGTCACTACCTCGCCGGAGTTAGGCCAGGCACTTACCAACACATGGGGTCGGTTGTGCTGATACTACACTCTGCACTGTGTGCAGATCCCGGAGCAGTACCTGGACATCAGCAGTAGAGCGGGAGCTATCCTTCAGTCCGAGACTCCGAGGTAGTCCTGCTGGCGTCCGCAGGCCCGGCGTCTCTTCTATCAGTTTTTATGTTCTGTTGTCATTTGTACTTGATGCAAACTATGTTCTTTCCTTTCAAACTCTTACTTGTAGTAATCCTAGACAGTCTGTGGATGTTGTGACACCAGGTTCTGGTTAGAGGCATGTGTTGGTCTTCAGGATGATTCGGTTTTATGTTTATTTAAGACTTCCGCTAGATTTCCTATTCCGCTTTTATTTAATTGTTTATTTATTTGTTAATTTAATTGGTTAAAAAGGAATTAAAAACAAAGTGTTTCAAGATTTTAGTTCGCGGCTTGCCTAGCTTCTATGAGTAGGCGCCATCACATCCCCTGAGGGTGGAAAAATCCGGGTCGTGACAAGTTGGTATCATAGCTCTAGGTTACATAGGTCTCACAATTCACGGACAAGCTTAGTAGAGTTTGAGGGATCGGTACGGAGACGTCTGTATTTATCCCCTAGAGGCTACCGAGTTAGGAAAAACTTCACATTTGTTCTTTTTTGTCGTGCGGTTTGGTTTCTCAATGCTAATTGAACTTCTACTCTATTCTTTCGCAGAATGCGTGAACACGCGCTTCCTCATCTACCGATCAGCAGCCCGAGCCCCCAGCAGCAATTCCTGCGAGGGGCAGAGTGTGAGGCCGAGGCTGTGCTAGAGGCCGAGGCAGGGGCAGAGCTCAGCCCAGGGCAGGAGCACCCGTAGCAGAGCTTCAGGTTGACTTTGACGACGAGGTTCCGGCTCCAGCAGTTCCGGTGGGCCTAGCTCAGGTCCCAGAGGGGTTTATTGCCACCCCAGTTCTTCAGGATTCTCTGGTCCGTCTAGTGGGCCTCATGGAGAGTGTCACCCGGGCAAGTTTACTTCCTGTAGCACTAGTCGTCTCTCAGGCTAGAGGAGGAGCCCAGACTCCTGCTACTCGCACTTCGGAGCAGGTAGATCCCGAGTTTCAGACTCCAGCAGCTTAGCAAGTTGGAGCGGTCCAGCCGGGTGTGGTAGCTCAGACCGGCGATGGTGCAGCCATGTCTACCGATGCTTTGTGAAGATTGGACAGGTTTACCAATCTCTTCACTACTACCTTCAGCGGTGCATCTACTGAGGATCCCCAGGATTATCTGGACAGCTGTCACGAGGTTCTTCGGAACATGGGTATTGTTGAGACCAATGGGGTCGATTTTGCTACATTTCGCTTGTTTGGATCCGCCAAGACTTGGTGGAGAGATTTTTGCCTAGCTAGACCAGCAGGATCGCTAGCCTTGACCTGGGAGCAGTTCACGCAGTTATTTCTAGAGAAGTTTCTCCCTATCACACAACGAGAGGCCTATTGGAGGTAGTTCGAGCGCCTTCAGGAGGGATCCATGACTGTCACCCAGTATTAGACCAGATTCATTGATTTAGCTCGCCATGCTCTTATTATACTTCCCACTGAGAGGGAGAGACTGAGACGGTTCATTAATGGACTCAATCAGCCGATTCGTCTTCAGATGGCCAGAGAGGCTGGGAGTGAGATATCCTTCCAGGAGGTGGCCAATATGGCCCGGAGAGTTGAGATAGTATTATCACAGGGTGGTGGTCACAGGGTAGACAAGAGGCCCCGTCAGTCAGGCAGATTCAGTGGTGCCTCGTGTGGAGGCAGAGATTCGTATGATAGAGGCCATCCTCCTAGGCCTTTTCAGTCAGCACTCCAGGTTTCTCACGATGCTTCTGGTAGCCGTGGTCCTCAGGCGCAGTATTCCGATCAGCAGTCCTTCAGTGCACCACCAGCACCTATCAGTGCACCACCGCTTCAGAGTTTCTAGGGTCATCAGCCCCAGCAACCAAGGGCTTGTTTTACTTGTGGTGAAACGAGGCACATTGCTAGGTATTGCCCTCGCGCACCAGGTGGCTCTCGGCATCAGAGTTCTCGTGCCATGGTACAGGCACCAGGTGTTCCACATCCCGCCCAGCCAGCTAGGGGTAGGGGTAGAGGTGCAAGAGGTGGAGGTAGAGGTCCTAGAGGTGGAGCTCAGGCCGCTAGAGGTGGAGGCCAGCCAGCAGCAGGTCGACCCATAGATGTGGTTCAGGACGGTGGGGCCCAGCCTCGATGTTATGTTCTTCAGGCCAGGCCCGAGGCTGAGGCTTCAGATGCAGTTATTACAGGTATGGTTCTGGTTTGTGATAGAGATGCTTCAGTGTTGTTTGATCCAGGGTCTACGTATTCGTATGTGTCATCTTATTTTGCACTGTACCTGGTCATGCCTAGTGATCCATTGACCTGTTTATGTGTCCACATCGGTGGGTGATTCTATTGTGGTTGATCGAGTCCATCGTTCTTGTATTGTGGTGATTGGGGGTCTTGAGACTTGTGTAGATTTGTTGCTTTTAGACATGGTTGACTTCGATATTATATTGGGGATGGACTGGTTATCACCTTACCATGCTATCTTGGACTATCATGCCAAGACTGTGACCCTAGCTTTACCGAGTATGCCTCGTTTAGAGTGGAGAGGGACTCCTGGTCATTCTACCCGTTGTGTTATTTCTTATGTGAAGGCTCGATGTATGGTCGAGAAAGGGTGTTTGGCCTATTTGGCGTATGTTCGTGATTCCAGTGCTGAGGTTCCCTCTATTGATTCTGTGCCCGTTGTTCGTGAGTTCCCTGAGGTTTTCCCTTCAGACCTGCCGGGTATGCCACCTGAAAAGGATATTGATTTCTGCATTGATTTGGCTCCGGGCACTCAACCCATTTCTATTCCGCCGTATCGCATGGCCCCGCCTGAGTTGAAAGAGTTAAAGGAGCAATTGCAAGACTTGCTTGAGAAGGCTTCATTAGGCCCAGTGTGTCGCCTTGGGGTGCGCCGTTGTTGTTTGTTAAAAAGAAGGATGAGTCAATGAGAATGTGTATTGATTACCGGCAATTGAACAAGGTTACAATCAAGAATAAGTATCCGTTGCCGAGGATTGATGATTTGTTCGACCAGCTTCAGGGTGCCAGGGTATTTTCAAAGATTGACTTGCGATCTGGCTACCATCAGTTGAGGATTAGGGCATCCGATGTCCCTAAGACAGCTTTCCGCACTCGGTACGGGCATTATGAGTTCTTGGTGATGTCATTCGGGTTGACAAATGCCCCAGCAGCTTTTATGGACTTGATGAACCGAGTGTTCAGGCCTTATTTGGACTCATTCGTGATAGTCTTCATGGATGATATTTTGATATATTCTCGTAGTCAGGAGGAGCACGAGCAGCACCTTAGAGTGGTTCTTCAGACTCTGAGGGACAGTCAGTTATATCTAAAGTTCTCGAAGTGTGAGTTCTGGTTGAGTTCAGTTGCATTCCTAGGTCATATTGTGTCAGCAGAGGGTATTCAGGTTGATCCGAAGATGATTGAGGCAGTCAAGAACTGGCTTAGACCAGCATCAGCTACAGAGATTCGGAGTTTCTTGGGGTTGGCAGGCTACTATCGTCGCTTCGTGGAGGGGCTTTCATCTATTGCAGCCCCGATGACCAGATTGACCCAGAAGGGTGCCCAGTTCAGGTGGTCGGATGAGTGTGAGGCGAGCTTTCAGAAGCTCAAGACAGCTCTGACTACGGCCCCAGTGTTGGTTTTGCCCACAGGTTCAGGGCCTTATACAGTTTATTGTGATGCTTCCCGCATTGGGCTTGGAGCAGTGTTGATGCAGGATTGCAAAGTCATTGCCTATGCTTTGAGGAAGTTGAAGATTCATGAGAAGAACTATCCGGTTCATGATTTGGAGTTGGCAGCCATAGTTCACGCATTGAAGATTTGGAGGCATTATCTGTATGGCGTGGCATGTGAGGTATTCAGGGATCACAAGAGTCTTCAGTATTTGTTCAAGCAAAAGGAGTTGAATTTGAGGCAGAGGAGGTGGTTGGAGTTGTTGAAAGATTATGATATCACCATCTTATATCATCCGGGAAAGGCCAATGTGGTGGCTGATGCTTTGAGTAGGAAGTCAGCCAGTATGGGCAGTCTTGCTTACATTCCGGTCGGTGAGAGACCGCTTGCTTTGGATGTTCAGGCTTTAGTCAATTAGTTTGTGAGACTGGATGTTTCTGAGCCCAGTCGTGTGTTAGCTTGCACGGTCGCTCGATCTTCATTATTGGAGTGTATCCGTGATCGGCAGTATGATGATCCCCATTTGTGTGTCCTTAGAGACACGGTGCAGCGCGAAAATGCCAGGCAGGTTACCTTAGATGACGATGGGGTTTTCAGATTGCAGGGTCGAGTATGTGTGCCTAATGTGGATGGGCTCTAAGAGTTGATTTTGGAGGAGGCCCATAGCTCCTGGTACTCTATTCATCCGGGCACCGCGAAGATGTATCAGGATTTGCGGCAGCATTATTGGTGGCGTAGAATGAAGAAGGATATCGTAGCATATGTGGCTCGTTGTTCGAATTGTCAGCAGGTTAAGTACGAGCATCAGAGGCCTGGTGGTTTATTTCAGAGGATTGAGCTTCCCGAGTGGAAGTGGGAGCGGATCACTATGGACTTCGTTACTGGACTTCCGCTGACTCGGAAGAAGTCGACGCAGTATGGGTCATTGTGGATAGGCTGACCAAGTAAGCACATTTCCTTCCTGTAGTAGTCTCCTATTCTTCTGAGAGGTTGGCTGAGATCTATATTCGGGAGATCGTTCGCCTTCATGGTGTGCCCGTATCTATCATTTCGGACCGGGGTATGCAGTTTACCTCGCATTTCTGGAGAGTGGTTCAGCAAGAGTTGGGCACACGGGTTGAGTTGAGTACAGATCTGGATGGTTTGAGCCGGGAGAGGCTCGATTGTTGGGTACAGATCTGGTTCAGGAGGCCTTGGACAAGGTCACGATCATTCAGGATAGGCTTCATTCAGCTCAGTCCAGGCAAAAGAGTTATGCGGACCGCAAGGTTCGAGATGTGGCTTTTATGGTCGGTGAGCGGGTATTACTCTGAGTGTCGCCTATGAAGGGCGTGATGAGATTTGGGAAGAAAGGCAAGCTTAGCCCTAGATTCATTGGTCCATTTGAGATTCTTGATCGAGTGGGAGAGGTGGCTTATAGACTTGCATTGCCGCTGAGCTTATCAGCCGTGCATCCAGTATTTCATGTGTCCATGCTTCGAATGTATCATGGTGATCCATCCCACGTGTTAGATTTCAGCACTGTCCAGTTGGACAAGGACTTGTCTTATGAGGAGGAGCCGGTAGCTATTGTAGACCGGCAGACTCGTCAGTTGAGATCGAAGAGTTTTCCTTCTGTTCGTGTTCAGTGGAGAGGTCAGCCTCCTGAGGCATCGACCTAGGAGTCCGAGTCTGATATGCGGAGCCGTTATCCCCATCTTTTCCTCGACTCAGGTACTTCCTTCTTCTATCCGTTCGAGGACGAACGGTTGTTTTAAAGGTGGAGAATGTGATGACCCAAAAGGTCATCACCTGTTTTAAACTAAATTCTATGACTCCGAGGCTCTGAAAACCTCATTTAGAGTCACCCCGATTTGCATGCGTAGTCCGGGCGCGTAGCCGGAAAGCTTAAATATGAAAATTTGTGAAAAATGATAAGTTTTGATTATAATATGAGTTAATTTGACTTCGGTCAACGTTTTGGATAAACGGACCGAGACCCGTGATTTGACGGTCCCGGAGGGTCCGTAGGAAAATATGGGGCTTGGGCGTATGCCCGAAATCGAATTCCGAGGTCCCAAGCTCGAGAAATGAATTTTTGAAAGAAATTGTTTTCTGAAATTGTTTGTAAGGTTTTGAAATGAAATTTGATTAGAACCTGATGGTATCGGACCCGTATTTTGGTTCCGGCGCCCGGTACAGGTCTTATATATGATTTAAAACGTTTCTGTGAAATTTGGTGAAAAACGGATGTCGTTTGACGTGATTCGGACCTAAATATGAAAATTTGATGTTTTAAGAAGTTTGAAAGAATTCATGGATTTTGAGGTTTAATCCGATGTTTATGATGTTATTTTGGCGATTTGATCGCACGAATAAGTCCGTAGGATGTTTTTGAGGTTGTGTGTATATTTGGTTTGGAGCCCCGAGGGCTCGGGTGAGTTTTGGATAGGCCACGGTTGCATTTTTGGACTTTGAAAAAATTGCTGGTATTTCTGATCTGCAGGCTTCACATTTGCGAAGACAGTCTCGCAAATGCGAGCCTTGCATCGCAAATGCGAGATGGGGACTGTGCAGGCCTGATTGCAAATGCGACCAAGTGGTCCGCAAATGCGAAGATGGGCCAGTCGCAAATGCGACCTTTTTGATCGCAAATGCGAAAGTCCGGGAGTTTCAAAGTGTTCGCAAATGTGAACAGTACTTCGCAATTCCCACATCAGCAGGTCGGGGTTCGCAATTGCGAACCCCTGTTCGCATTTTCCATAACTGAGACCTGCAATTTTTTTTGATACTTACCCGAATTTGAACCATTTTTCACATCTTTTTCAAAACACAAACTCCTTTGGGCGGTTTTTCAAGAACAAGTCTTCTTCCAAATCGATTGTAAGTTAGTTTTTACTCATTTCCTTCAATCATTAACATCTTTTAGCATGATTTAAACCTAAAACCAAAGATTTTCATGGGGGAAATTGGGTGTTTTTGGTAGAACCTAGGTTTTTCAAAAATTGGGGATTTGGACCTCGATTTGAGGTCCTGTCACACCTCCTTTTTCACTACACCCCACAAGAGGGTATAATAAAGGGAGTTTTTCTAATTAAAGGACAATCGAAATGGGATTATTTATTTAAAATTCAGAGTCGCCACTTGGGATAATTTATGGTGTCTCAAGTCACCAGTTCAAATCCCGAATCGAGGAAAGGATTGACTCTGTATTACAGTCCTCGAACCAGAAATCCGGGTAAGGAATTCTGTTAACCCGGGAGAAGGTGTTAGGCATTCCCGAGTTCCGTGGTTCTAGCACGGTCGCTCAACTGTTATAAAAGGCCTATTATCTGATTTTAGAACATGTTTTAAACCTATGTGCATTTTAACTTTTAACCGCTTTATTCATTTTTAAAAGAAGATTTAACGTCGTCTAAAATATGTCTTTGGATCACGCCACATGAAATGCACCCGCAGTCCGAAACACATTTTATTCAGTGTTTTAAGATTTGGATTTGGGTCACATGAAATGCACACCCGAGTTTAGGAAGGTAAATTATTAAAATAACGTGCCTAAAGCGACTACGCGCTTTTAACTTTGTGAGGGCCATTGAAAATTTGCTAAATGGCACGCCTCGAGTTCTAAGGATTTAAAATAAATAATTAAATGAGGGCCACGCATTTGCGATTTTATTTGGCACGGCGCACCTCGATTCCAATTTTAAAAGGGGAATTCATACTAAAGTTCGGAGGGCCATAAGCCATGTCTTGCCTAATATAGCACACCTCCAATCTACTTTTGAAAGCCCAATTAACTAATTAGCCCAGTCTCAAACCTAACCTCAATTTACTCCAAGATCATCCTACGGTCTAAATCAATTTCAAGACCAGTCACTAACAGAATTCAAGTAATAGCTGCTTGTAAGGAAATTACTGACTTCTTCAACCAATTAGGCATCATCAAAGAATTGTACCAAACCAACTAATAACAACTGTAGCACAAATGAAACCAACAGATATTTTCCAAAGAGATTAAACGCAACTTCATTCCATAAAAGAGTTTTGATTTCTTTCTAATAAAAGTTGAACCAAATCAGAAATGAAGAACAACGCCTATTTGACGGGGATGGACAAACCAAACTTTCTATACAGCAAGTTGCTAGCAGCTATTTTATTAATAAAAGGACATTGCACACTAATGAGAAGATTTAGTAATTCAGCTTCAACATAGAACTGAGACCGCCATCGACAACCAAATTATGACCGCTAATGTAACCGGATTCATCTGACGCCAAGAAAAGAACAATGAAAATTTAATAATCTGAAATGTAGCCTCAGCGTACAATTAACATTTGAAATCGTATTGTGCTAAAATCGGAATCGGAAGACAATCAGACAACAAACAAAAGATGAAACGGAAATAGGCACCAGAAACTTACACAAACGGAGCAACGGTTTTCTGATTAATCTAATCGCGGCAACTACATTGACTGAAACAGAGCAACGGTTACAACCGGAAATCAACACAGCTTCAAACGAATCGGCAAAATCGAATCAGAATCTCGGATCGGAACTCAACAACAACTCCCAACGGTCCAAGAACCCATTTCAAATCCACTCCAGTTTGGAAACCAAAACCAAAGAACAATTTAATTTTCAGTAGGCATCTCGAGTTTGAGATAAAAAAACGAAGCGAAGATCAACTCAAAATCAGAAATATAAAGTCAGAATCGAACGACAAAACCACCACTTTTCTTCGATCAATTTTCTGCCCAGATTTTCTCTTTTTTCTTTTCGTCCGTTCTTGTGTGTGTGCTGCTGTTTCCGGCGTGAGGGAGGTGGAGTGAGGTCCGGTGACTGTTGTTGTTTAAGCGGGCGAGTTGATGGGGTGGGGGTCGTCTATTGTGTCAACGGCGGGTCTAAAGTCTTAAGCTCCTAGGGGTCTCTCATGGTTGAAGCTCAAGGTCAAATGGTTATTGGCGTGTTGAGAAGATGAAATCGGGGGGGGGGGGGTCGGGTTCGAAGGAGATGATCCGGGGGGAGGGGGGTCCTTTTTTTGTGAATTGCGGCGCTCCTTCTTTTTAGTCTCTCCTTTTTGCTAATTTCCAGCATTACTTTATAGGTAGAGTCTAGGTTTAGGTGTATTTTTGTGTATTTTGCCAATTAGTGCCTAAGTCTTTTTGTGTTAAGTCCTTAGGGTCTTTTTTATTTGTTTTTGTTCCAAAGAAGAGTCTAGAAGGGTCCCTAGGCTTAATGGACTAATCCGAATTGGGCCAAGAATTGGGCTCTAAAACTCTTAAAATTGTGATCCAACACCTTAATTGACTCTTTTTTTTTAAATAAGATAAAAATACTACACAATACAAAAACTAACACTAATTAATTAAACTAAACATGAAACTATTTTTGTATTTTCGAAATTATATAAAGATTAAAATAAGGTACTATTTTTGTATTTTTTTTAAATTCATGAAAAATACATAAACTAAAATATTTTTTGTAATTTTTATTTTTTTTATAATAAAATAAAGTAAAAGAGTCAAAATGAGTTGAAATAGCTATATTAGGCCTAAATTAAACATTTGCGTGCTAAAATATAAAAAATCTTGGGGAGGGTCTAAAATCACATGTCTACAGGTCTGATTTCAAAACAAATTATATTTTTGAGTTTGTGGGGGAATGGGTAATCGGGTTTTTGTTCGAACCTCGGGTTTTGACCATGTGGGCCTGGGGGCGATTTTTGACTTTTTGGGCAAAACCTTGGGAAATTCATTTTTATGCATTCAAATTGATTCATTTAGCGTTTATTGATGTATTTAAGTAACTTGTGACTAGATTCGAGAGGATTGGTGGTGGAATCAAGGGGTAAAGCCATAATCGAGACTTGAGTTGTGTTCGAGGCATCGAGGTAAGTGTCCGATCTAACCCTAGCTTGAGGGATTAGGAGTTGAGTCATATTTGTTATTTGCTTCTTGTTGAGTACGACGTATAGGCATGGTGACGAGTATCTATGCGTTGGTGTCGAGCATGACCGTGAGTCTTAAGTTGATAGTTGTTGTGTTCCTAAATGACATTTCGGATGCCTTATTTGATGATTCTTGAAATTGAGTGAAGATTTAGTTTATTCTCGTGGACTTTATTTATGCTTGAGTATTGATATTAATTGGACTGAGTAGGAGTTGAGTTAGGATTGGTTATAGCTGGTTCTCCCTTGCCGGGATGGTTGATTTGACATTGTTGTTCCCTTGCCGGGAAATTTCTATGTTGCTTTTGTTCCCTTGCCGGGATTTTATTAAGATATTGTGTTGGATTGAAATGGGAGCGGGTGGTACGCCTACCACAAGTTATTAATGAAATGGGAGCGGGTGGTACGCCTACCACAAGTTATAGTGAAATGGGAGCGGGTGGTACACCTACCACGAGTTATGATGAAATGGGAGCGGGTGGTACGCCTACCACGATATTTGATGAAATGGGAGCGGGTGGTACGCCTACCACGAGATATGAGAAATGGGATCGGGTTGCACGCCTGCAACGAGATGTGTACTGACAGTGAAATCCGTCTTTATTCTCCTTATCCGTGTTAGAGTTAAATTGTTGATTATCCTTATTATTCTCTTGAAATTTTGCATTATCTGTTATCCCCGAAGCATGATTCCCTCCCCGATTTTATCTTGTTTATGTTCTGTCTATCTTCCGTTGTATATACATATGCAACTGCACAGGTTTATCTGGAGTCTGGTCCTAGCCTCGTCACTACCTCGCCGGGGTTAGGCCAGGCACTTACCAACACATGGGGTCGGTTGTGCTGATACTACACTCTGCACTGTGTGCAGATCCCAGAACAGTACCTGGACATCAACAGTAGATCGGGAGCTATCCTTCAATCCGAGACTCCGAGGTAGTCCTGCTGGCGTCCGCAGGCCCGGCATCTCTTCTATCAGTTTTTATGTTCTGTTGTCATTTGTACTCGAGGCAGACTATGTTCTTTCCTTTCAAACTCTTATTTTTCGTAATCCTAGACAGTCCGTGGATGTTGTGACACCAGGTTCTGGTTAGAGGCATGTGTTGGTCTTCAGGATGATTCGGTTTTATGTTTATTTAAGACTTTCCCTAGATTTCCTATTCCGCTGTTATTTAATTGTTTATTTATTTGTTAATTTAATTGGTTAAAAAGGAATTAAAAACAAAAGTGTTTAAAGATTTTTGTTCGCGGCTTGCCTAGCTTCTATGAGTAGGCGCCATCACGACCCCCGAGGGTGAGAGAATTCGGGTCGTGACAAAAATATGACTGTCCTTAGTTTTACTTAGTGAAACACAAATCTTGTAAAATAAATCGAGGTGTACCATACACAAACAAAAATCCTTAAACCTATGGCCCTCATATTAGCGTTATAACTTAATATATAAAATATTCTTTTAAACATTCGTAGTTTGCTTTTGGCACGTTTATAATAAAATCGTCATAGTTACGGGTACGGTTCCCGTGACGTAGTTGTGATACAAAATTTTCAAATCCGGGGGTACATTTATGTGACCCGGCCACAACTTCTAATAATGTTAATAAATTAAACATGTTGTAGATCATAGGTACGGTTCCCGTGACACGATTCACAATGTGTATCAAACAAACAACTGTACGACAATCGTAACTTGTTCCAGAAAAGTGCCATAAAATAATTAAAAGCGGTTATAAGGTTAAAAATGCACACTAGGTTTAAAACATGTAGTAAATCGGATAATAGGCCAATATTAATAGTTTAAGCGACCGTGCTAGAACCACGGAACCCGGGAATGCCTAACACCTTCTCCCGGGTTAACAGAATTCCTTACATAGAATTTCTCTTTCGCAGACTTTTAAAATAAAGTCGAAATTTCCTCGATTTGGATTTTAAAATAAACCGGTGACTTGGGACACCAAATAAACTATTCCAAGTGGCGACTCTGATAAATTAAATAAAATAATTCCATTTCGATTTATGTCACTTTAATTGGAAAAACTCCCTTATATACCCCTCGGGTGGTAAAAAAGGAGGTGTGACAGCTCTGGCGACTCTGCTGGGGACAAAAACCCAGAACTTCCGGTTCAGGGTTCAAGAATTCGAGCTTAGAATAACTGTTATACTTGGCTTTATTTATTATCTGATTTTTACATGTTTGAGCCTAATGTGCTAAATACCGCTTTTTACCGCTTTGATATTATCTGAACTGTATATAAACTGCTGCGAAACCCTTCTCTTCTCATCTTCGGGGAAGTGCACACTGGCGTGACTTCTTTTCTTTTAGTGTCATACCCTAATTTAGAAAGAGGCTCGGACAAGTTACAAAGCCGGATGTCCTTTTGGTTCCCGGTACGTAGCCCCCCCTCGGCTCGAGTTGTCCGCTCAGTTACACCAAGTCTAGAACAATACACTCAGGTATTGAACCTAGAATAACTCATCCTCATGCCGGATCCCTAGTAGGAACGTTTGTTTGCATCATGTGCATTTGACTTTGGGGACTCAACACAGGGGTTGGGTCCGTCTAGGACAGGTGGACCCCAGAATCAAAATACCATCCTGATACATTTTTTACGTGCTACTTGTATAATTATTTGCTTCAGTTTGCATGTTGACCGCTTGCTAGAATAGGGAGGAAATTGGGAAAAATAAAATTGAGGTATGAGAGAGATAATTACCCGCCTTTGAAAAACCTGGTGTCCAAAATAATGGTTTCAAAATACTTCATGTTTTCTGTCAAAACTGACCGAAATATGCGGGTTTGATTCTCACCGGATGTGGGATACGCAGGCAACCCTCATCGGGTCCAGCCCCGCTTTTGCAAAATAACCAAAAAATTTGAAAATGTCATCATTTGTTATCAAAAATAAAATGGGTGATGCCGTTTTTGTCTAAATAAGCCAAACGCCCCGACGGGGCGCCGGAAGGCCGTTTTTGCAAGAATAGCCACCGAGGGTTTCTGTGCCAATTTTTTGGCCACCTAGCAAGCACAGCCCTAAAATCTTCCTTTTCGAAGTGCTGAAGGGCCGTATTTGCAAATGTAGCCGTGTTTATTTAAATTTTTGCAAAAATGACCTCTTTTATCAGTTTTAATAAAATTTGCTTTATATTAAACCAATAACCTTAATCTAAATGTGCAGAATGAGCACGAGTCAAAACTTACCAATGAAGGTCATGACCAAGATTCCTTTGGAACTACACATGTAGTTGGAAGATTTGGGTAAGCCAGGACGAGATGTGGTCAACCATTACTTGGGGGGTCTCACCGGATAATTAAAGATCAAGCCTAGGGGAGATATAATAAAGGCACTGGTGATATTTTTGGATCCAGCTCACAACGTTTTGCATTTTTCGGACTTCGAACTCACACCCACTTTGGAGGAGATAGCCGGTTATGTTGGGAGTACTGAGGGTCTAAGACATAAATACCTGGTCGCCCCAAGGGCCGTCACCCCTCACAAGTTTTTGGATTTGCTAAAAATAAGCAGGGGGGTCCATTATGCAAATTTGGCGGCTGGGTTTTCCACTTTACACTTCATATACCAGCGGTACGGACATATAGGAGCATTTGAAAACCCGGAGAGCAGAATATGTAGTAAAGGAAATCGACTAAAGTGGGAAGAGCATAGATGCTTCGCTTTCATGGTGGCATTTTTGGGTCTCTTAGTGTTTCCCAGGAAGGATGGGAATATTGATGTATGGATAGCCGGAGTCGTCAATACTTTGCTTACCAATGCCAATAGCACCCTCGCACCTATGATAGTATCTGAAATATTCCGAGCTCTCACAGCCTGCAAAGCCGGGGTAAATTTTTTTGAAGGGTGCAATTTGTTACTACGAATGTGGATGATTGAGCATCTGTGTCATCGCCCTCGGTACATGAATTACGGATCTACAGGGAAAAGCTATAGAGGAGTTTGATACAAGGGTCGATGGGTTCAAAATGCCAGAAGGGGTCGCAGAGTGGGTATCTTGCCTCCGCTCCGTCACTACAGATCGGATAGAATGGACGTTGGGTTGGCTTCCTGTTGATGAGATCATATACATGCCTGCTACCGGTCCCCACTTCCTCCTGATGGGTCTCAGAAGTATCCAACCTTATGCCCCGTACCGGGTTTTGAGACAGCTGGGAAGATGTCAAATAGTCCCCAAGGACGAAGACCTTAGCATTCACGCAGTCGAGATCCGCCCTGATGGCCAATTTCATGAAGCAGTGTTACGCTAGATCTGGAGTGAGTGCCAATATTTGACAGAAAATACCCGAGTACGTGATTTATCCAAAGGTGAAGTCTCATCCGGTTACCTTGCTTGGTACAAAAGGAATGTTGAGTTTGGAAGACCAGCTAAAAGACCCCACCTCCAAGAATTTGTTGAAGCGTCACAAGAACAGTGGGAGTGGCTGACAAAAGAAAATGAATACAGGGCCACCATCAGCAAGCTTGGAAGGCAAATTAGAGATCTTAAGTTTGATAGTGATGTGCAAGACAATGCAGATAAGAGTGAAAAGAAAAAGTTAACCCAAGAAAATGAAATCCTCCGAGCCCAAATCCAGGAGATGAAAATAGCATCTGAAAACCAAGTAAAAAGCAGAGCAGATGAAATACTCATAAACGGTCTTAGAAGAAAAATCTGTGAGTACGAGAATGATTTGGAAAAATCCGAAGGTAGTCTGGCAAGAGCCCGGGCACAGTTGGCGAAGAACGCAGAGGGACGGGCAGAGTTTGTTTGGCAATTAAAAAGGAAATATGATGGAGAAGTCGCAAACCTGAAGAGAAAGCTAACTACCCTTGAGAATAAATGGCTAAACAAGCAAAAAACTTTAAGGCAGAGAGGGAACATTGTTATGCCTTAATGGCCCAAATGGAGGAGGACATGCAACAATTGCAGGAGCAAAGCCATAATGACGCCCAAGTTCTGGAAGCTAGATCTACACAAATTGGGCGCCTATTCCAAGAGAAACGCATCATTAGAGAGAGGATTAGGGGAATAGCTGACTATATCGTCAAAAAATGCCATGAGTGTGAGGATATGACTAAATCCACTTTCTTCGCCGCAGTGATGACTTTTGTTCGCTAGATAATGGATGACCTGGATCGTCTCCAAGGAGATCTTCCACATAGGCCCGCGGCGAGACCGACTGATGTCCCGCGAGCCCCTGGAGTAGATTTAGAAGCACTTATGTATTCTTGATTTTCCTTGTCGAGTCTGTATTTCAGTTTCCTTTTCGAGTCTGTTTTGAGTTTGTTTTAGCCTTTCAGTTCTTAAGTATGTATGATGGAGTCGTTGTAACAGAGAAAATTAGAAGTCTTTATTTTTAATGAAATTCGAAAAACCCAAAAAAAATATTTCTTTCTTTATTTCGCATTTATCCTTTGAACTACGTGATGATCTGATTCGCGCGGCATCGCGATACGTAGGCGATCCCCATCAGATCCGGTCATGGTTTTAAATAACTCAAATAAAAGAGAGAGAGAGAAAATAAGAAAAAAGAGAGAAAACCAGAATAAGGAAGAAAACAATGCGGGAAAGAGAGTGCAAAGAAAAGAGAGCAAATAATGAAAAGTGCAAAAGAAAAGAAAGATGCAAAGATCTGGGAGATAAACAAAAGCCGGGATGAGACACACAACCATTGCAAAACATGTAGACACATTTAACTGTATAGGTGCATCATATTCCCCGATGTGCGATTCCCTATGTGTTAATTGTCTCAAACTAACCGTTTTGTTGTGTCTGTTGTTGAGATCAGGTTCTGTTTTTAAGGTGGTTGGTTTTGTGGTAACCTCGGCTTCGCACCCTTACTTTACAAGATCTAAGGGAAGTGTCGAAATGTCGTCAGAAAGTCATCTACCAACAATTCCCATCCCAGAGGACAGCCCGCTGTCGGTTATCCCAACGTCAGAGTCAGCAACTGCTGAAGAGAACAGGGCACTGCGCCTACGCATGTTGGAAATGTGGGATGCTTGGTCTAATGGTAGAGAGTCGCCTAGTACAATACCTGGTTTCCCCAAGCTGATTCCCAGAACAAGTGGAACCTCCAACATCCCTATGAATTACCCGAATACCCCACTTGGATACCCCACCATGTTAGCCCATTTCACCGAAACGCCTTCTGAGGTTTGCCCCCAGGCACTGATTTCGGGAGAACATTTCCCAGGCCAAGTTTTGAGCCGTCATCATTTACTTTCCAAACACCACCATTTCTACCAGACACGGCTCATGTCACTTTGAACTCCTACCTTCAACAACCTCGGTATGAGTTTACCGCGGGACAAGAGAGAACTGTAAAGAATCCTAAACAAGAGAAGATCACTCGGAAAATGAAAAGCATAGAGCAAAGTCTCAAGAACATACAAGGCCTGAGTGGCCAAAAGAGTGTATCCTACGCTGACTTGTGCATGTTCCCGCATGTTCATCTGCCCATCGGTTTCAAGACTCCCAAATTTGAGAAATATGATGGACATGGGGATCCCATAGCTCACCTGAAGAGGTATTGTAATCAATTGAGGGGAGCGGGTGGAAAAGAAGAGCTCCTAATGGCTTACTTCGGGGAGAGTTTAGTCGGGATTGCGTCTGAATGGTATATGGATCAAGACATCTACCGCTGGCACATATGGGACGACTTGGCCCGAGACTTTGTTAGACAATTCCAGTACAATGTAGACATAGCTCCAGATAGAAATTCTTCGTCCAATTTCAAAAAGATGTGCTCGGAAAGTTTTCGAGAGTATGCTATCAAGTGGTGCGAACAAGCTGCCAGGGTGAAACCCCCAATGGATGAAACTGAGATGGTCAGTGTCTTCTTGCAAGCCCAAGAAGCTGATTACTTCCAAAACATGATGTCTGCTATGGGCAAGCCATTTGCAGAAGCTATAAAGATTGGAGAAATGGTAGAGAATGGTTTGAAAACGGGTTGTATCCTGAGCCAGTCGGCTATAAGAGCCACTTCTCAAGCAATTCAGAGCGGGTCGGGGGCTGCAGCAAACCGGAAAAAGAAAGAAGAGGTAGCCATGATAACCTCAAGTCTGAAAAATCCTCGTCAACCCCGAGGTTACTTTAGTTCCTCTCCCAGAACGCCACAACATTATTATCCTCACCAAGATGCGGCTTACGCCATGACTCCTCAGCCTTATGCGGTGATGAATGCCCAGCCATACGCTCGGCCACAACAACAGTTTAACCAAAACCGAGCTCCACCTCCTAGAAATAACCCTCCTCACCAAGCTCCATAAAATCCCCGTCCCCCACAAAATAATTTTCCATATAATGCTCGTGCCCGTGAGCCACCCAGAAAGAACAACTTCACGCCCATCGGTGAATCATACTCTAGCCTTTTCCCTAAGTTGGTCTAAATGGGTTTGTTGCAGCCCGTACCTTCTAACAGGCAAAACCCAGAGTCACCCTCCTACCGACCCGGCACCCGATGTGCTTATCATTCAAGGGCCGAGGGGCATGATACTGATGATTGCTGGACCCTTAATAGAGCAAAAGCGGATAATGTTGAGGGATGAGGAGATTCCCAATGTTACCAATAACCCGCTGCCGGCTCACAACAACGGGCCAGTTATTGGGATGATTTGTGAAGACAGAGAGTTCAACCAGGCTTTGAAGGCTATCATTGCTATTGACGATGTGGAAAAGAAGCCCAAAGCTATAGCAAAGCCAGCTAAAGACGAGAAGAAAGGCAACCCTACTCCTCAAAGAACAGAAAAGACTGTGGAAACCAAAACAGGGGCAGTACCTCCTAAAGATGTCGCTCTTTATGTTCCCAGGGCCCCCAGAAAAGAACAGTTTGTGTTGAGTCTGCCCAAAAGGTTCGAGCTGAACAGGGGACCTAAGATGTACGTACCAAAGGGGAATTATGTGGCGCGGGGGATGATAATTTCACCCAGGCTGAATGAGCCCGTGGTTATCAGCCACGCACCACAGAATCCCATGAAGGACCCCACTACCGTCCCATGGAATTACAGCAAAACAGTGGTAACGTACAAAGGAAAAGAAATCATGGGGGAAGTGAATGAAACAGACCCGTCTGGGAAGTACCTCAATCTGGAAGAGTTGAACAAGATCAAATAGAAGCGTTTCCCGCTTAAAAAGCCAGTTAGTGCTGAAGAGGCAGAGGAATTCTTCCGAAAGATGAAAACCTCGGAGTATGATGTAATTGACTAACTCCGGAAGTCTCCCTCCCAGGTCTCACTTCTGTCTCTACTTATAAGTTCGAATGAGCATCAGAAAGTGCTGTTGAAGACACTTAATAAAGCATATGTTCCAGTCGAGACCACGGTTAAGCAACTAGAAAGAATGGCAGAACGATTTTTTGAAGTCAACCGGATCTCATTTAGTCGAAATGACTTGC
Source organism: Nicotiana attenuata (assembly GCF_001879085.1). Taxonomy (NCBI): domain Eukaryota; kingdom Viridiplantae; phylum Streptophyta; class Magnoliopsida; order Solanales; family Solanaceae; genus Nicotiana; species Nicotiana attenuata. The sequence continues at coordinate 329,554 of NW_017671120.1, forward strand.
CTCCGAAAGGGGCTGCCCACAACAAAGCTCTCCATTTGACTGTTAAATGTGAAGGATACTACGTGAAAAGAGTTATGTTGGATGGTGGATCTGGGGTTGACATCTGCCCTCTATCTACCTTACAAAGAATGGAAATACGGGTGTGCATTTCATGCGACCCAAATCCAAATCCATAAACGTTAAATAAGAATGTGTCAAGGATCCGGGTGCATTTCATGTGACGTGATCCGAAAACACGTTTTTAAACAACGTTCACTTTCATAAAAAATAATTAAAAGCGGTAAATAATTATAAAATTGCACTATAGGTTTGAACATGTATAAAAATCAGATTTTTAGCCATTTATAATAATTTAAGCGACCGTGCTAGAACCACGGGATCCGGGGGTGCCTAACACCTTCCCTCGGGTCAACAGAATTCCTTATTCAGAATTTCTGGTTCGCAGACTCCAATTGGGAAGTCGACAATTTTCCTCGATTTGGGATTTAAATTAAACCAGTCACTTGGGACACCAAAAGCCAATCCTATCCCAAGTGGCGACTCTAAAATAAATAAATAATCCCATTTCGAATAATGTCACTTTAAATGGAAAAACTCCCTTATACATTATCCTTCAGGGTAAGTGTGTAAAAAAGAGGTGTGACAGCTCTGGCGACTCTGCTGGGGAAATGAACCCAAAATTTCGATTCAGGGTTCAAGAATTCGAGCTTAGTACAATTGTTACATTTGGCTTTATCTGATTTTTCTACATGTTCCATGCTATATGTGCTAAATGTTTTACCGCTTTGATATTTGTTGAAACTGTATATATAAACTGTCGCGAATCCCTTCCTCTTTTTGAGTCTTCTACATCATGGAGAAGGGTGCACTTCGTGTAGCTTCTCTTCTGTTTAGAGTCTTTCCCAATTTAGAACGAGGTTTGGATAAGTTGCTAAGCCAGCGGAGCTTCTGTATCCCCGGTACGCTGCCTCCCCCTCGGCTCGAGTTGTCCGCTCGGGTAAGCCAGGTCTAGACCAATAAACCTAGGGTTTAAACCTAGAAGAACAAATCCTCAAGCCGGATCCCTAGTAGGACTTTTGTTTGCATCATGTGCATTTGACATAGGGGACTCAACACAGGGGTTGGGTCCGTCTAGGACAGGTGACCTGAAATGAATTGACCATCCTGATGCATCTTACGTGCTACTTGCGCATTTATTTGCTCGGCTTTGCATGTTGACCGGCTTGTCTAAATGAGTGAATTATGAAATAAGCAGTGTTAGGACTAAGTGAGGGTGACCATTTGTTGTGAAAACCCCAATGCCCAAATAGTACCGAAATGCTGCCGGATTTTTGAAAAATAGAAAAGAAAAATATTTTAAAAATAGAAAGAAAATTGTTGTTCAAAATAGTTTTTTGGCAAATCTGCCCGAACTACGCTGGTTTGATTCTCACCGGATGTGAGATACGTAGGCAACCCTCATCGGGTCCAACCTCCCTTTTTGCAAAAATAACCAAAAAATGTCAAAATTTTAATTTTTTGTCATAAATAAGTCGGGTGATGCCATTCTTGTTTAAAATAAGCTGAATGTCCCCAAAAGGACGCCGGAAGGCCGTTTTTGCAAGAACAGCTACCCTGAGTCATTTTTAAATGGTTTGCGGGCACAACCTTAAAATCTTCCTCCCAGAAGTGCTGAAAGGGCGTATTTGCAAATCCAAGTCCTGTTTTCTAAATAAAGAATTTTTGCACAAATAGCCATTTTTCAAAATAAATCATTAAATTTCCCTAAATAAATGTGCAGGATGAATTCAAGTAACATCGAAACCTTCTTAGTCCTGAGCGAGATCCCTTTGAAACTCCATATGTGGTGGCATGATTTGGGAAAAGGAAGCAGAGATACCGTGGTCAAAAGTTTGGGCGGTCTCGTAGATTTATTGAACATCAAACCAAGGAAGGATATCATTGAGGCACTAATTCCATTTTGGGACCCGACCCGTAATGTATTCCGGTTTTCAGATTTCGAACTCACACCTACATTAGAAGAGATTGCGGGATACGCAGGTCTCAACGGGAACCTCCGAGGTAGATACCCATTGGCCCCACGACCGGTAACCCTTCATAGGTTCTTGGATTTGTTGAACATCAGCCGAGATACTCAAGACCCGCACCTGGCGGAATGGTGTTGTACGTTGCATTTCTTATACCACCGGTATGGTAACCCCAAAGGTTTCGAGGAACCCGACACAGGATT